>NW_011361143.1:110394-119056 GCF_000735185.1 Notothenia coriiceps
GCTTGCTGTGGCATTGCACACTGGAGGTACACACACACACACACACACACACAGACAGACAGACAGACAGACAGACAGACAGACAGACAGACAGACAGACCATGTTAAGTTTGTCAGAAAATTGATCTTTGATTATTTTATAACCATAGAACTATCACCTGCAGCAAACAATATTTACATTATTTTAGATATTTATACTAAACATTCATCCAATACTCTAACTATTTGAACTGTTTGTTTGTTTATTTATTTAAAAATTCGTTAATTTGCTTTCAATAATCATGAACTATTACTTTTAGGAAACATTAACTATAGATTGTTAATCCGCTACTGTTAACTATTTTAACCGTTTAATAGCTTCCATCAGATAATGTGACCTACTCCATCTGTTTATTTACTTTTAGTTAACATTTCAACTTCAATTGTTCATTAATTAATTTAGGCCATCCAATGTTCTACTTTTATCTTTCTATTTTAATCAATTATCCATTTTCTTTGCTTTTTAAAAATAGATTTAGCTTGTCCCTTAGCAACTGCATGATTTGCGACCCTCTTGGCTCTGAATGGTTATAATCGTCCCTTGTTGCTTTGTCTCTGCAGAGCGGAGGGTGTTACAGCCCAGTGACTGTGTGTATTCAGAGTCTCTGACCCCACAGGGAAAGCTGGTGGTCTGTCGCAGGGATCTCAATGAGATTATGGTATGTAAAATCTCTGTCCTACTTTTTCTTTCTGTCATTCTGTAACCAGCCATCTTTCCATATTTTCACAAACATTCATAGAGGCTAAAAGATGCAGCTTGTAGGTTTAAAGCTAACCTCTCAATATATAATTATTTGTCATTTTACTGCATTTGATATTATTTTTAGCCTCTGTATCATCTTCTCGCTAAATCCAGCATGAAATTGTTTATTTTTAATCCCAAACATAAAATTGTTCACAGTGTTACAACGAGTCATGAATTTTAAGCAAGCGAAACTCTTAGGCCAGGTGAATTGTATTCACTCTGACTCAATAGGAGAGAAAAGGAGAATATTGGTGTTGCCAACCGTGACGGCAGTATTGGAAAGTTCTCTATTAGGGCAAAGTGTACTTCTATAATGGCGTTTTTTCACAGTGGAGCTTCAGTTGTGAATGCTTTGAATCAGTTTTTGCAATATTTGGCTTTTCAGAAACTGCAGTTTATTGGATATTTATTTCTTAAGGAAAGATATATTTAACAATCTGTAATCAACAAGCCATTAGATAAATACCTATTAACTATCTGTCGTAACAGTAGGCATGTTATCTTATTGAGCCTGTTGTTTTCAGAGTTGCCTGTGAATAGACAACACCTGTGTGTATGGAGTGTTGTTTTGTGCATACCTTGTCCTAACTTTTTATTTGTGTGTGGTGTGCAGCCTCCCTTAACGGACAGTGCTGAGCTAAGCAGGAGGACGGTGCGACTCTTAGGTATTAACACCTGGGATGTGGCAGCTGCTCTCACACACCTGGACTGGAGCCTGTTCAAATCCATCCATGAGGTATAGACACACATACATACATACATACATACATACATACATACATACATACATACATACATACATACATACATACATACATACATACATACATACATACATACATACATACATACATACGCAAGCGGTGTGTGCACATCGCCCATAATAAATTCATACTCATTGCAAAGATTGCTTGAACATACCGGTAAGCATTAAAGATGCAAATGCTCAAGGCTTGCTGGGTCATGAGAACATAGTGTTCTTTCGCTGTCTGGACGTGCTGAATGTTTTTGTTTGGAAAAAGTTGAAATACACACTGCTCTGTAGATGATACTGTATCCTCAGGCACACCATTTCAATTAGTTAATGAGCATTTGCTTGAAAAAAAACAATATGTCACCGTGGAGTCTGAAAATTGGACCACATATTTTAGAGCATTTTTCTAAAATGCTTGAGGACTTTCACTCACAAGTTTCCTCTTTCCACTTGCAGCAGGAGCTGGCGTACTACACCCTGAGCCGTGTGCCCGGTACCGGCCACACGGCGGCGCTCTCCGTCCTGCTGCAGCGCTGCAACGAGGTTCAGCAGTGGGTCATGTCCGAGGTGCTCATGTGTGCATCGCTCAACAAGAGAGTACAGCTGCTCAAGAAGTTCATCAAGATCGCAGCTCAGTAAGAACGGACACAAACACACTCTCAGAAATATACATAAATAAAAGTGGATTTATCGACAACATCAAGATTTCAACGCTCTATGATGTTAATCATTTTGATATGTTTTGTGTATTTGTAGTTGTAAAGCCCAAAGAAATTTGAACTCTGCATTTGCCATCATTATGGGACTTAACACAGCAGCTGTCAGTCGACTCAACCAAACCTGGGAGGTGTGTTTTTTACTTTTTTTTATTCATCCATACATGGTATTGTATTTTAAATCAAAACCAATGACCAAAAATCTTCCTTTTTAGAAATGTCCAGGGAAGTTCAAGAAGATTTTCTCAGAGTTGGAGCTCATCACGGTGAGCCTTACTCAACATAGATGGAGCTAGATGCAGAGCTGGAAATATAATAGCATTTGACTGTTTTCAAATGTTTAATTCTCCTCTTCCAATCCTTTCTTTAGGACCCATCTCTGAACCACAAAGCCTACAGAGAAGCCTTCAAGAAGATGAAGCCTCCCAAAATCCCTTTCATGCCTCTTCTCCTGAAAGGTATCATCTCTAACCTCTCCACACACACACACACACACACACACACACACACACACACACACACACACACACACACACACACACACACACACACACACACACTCTCTAATAATAATGATTCACCTCCTCTGCTCTTAGATATCACATTTATCCACGAGGGAAATAAGACTTTCCATGACAACCTGGTCAACTTTGAGAAGCTGGTGAGTTGAGTCAGTTTTCTGAATCTTAATGCGTCACAAACAGCAAATGGCACATATACTGTAAGACAGGTGAGTTTTCAAATTCTCCTCCAGTAACTGCATTCATAACGAGATGAAATGCATCAACGGGTGATTGATTGAACACATCCATGGTAATTCACCCATCATACTCAAGGATGGCAGGGAACTAACATGCACATTTCCCCAGGCAGTCACAATCAGGAAACAAACGTCAAACACAGGCTGGAGCTCGTTTGATAACCACAAGCTGGCATTATTTGATATAATCGAGTTCAGGGTGGCCCTGTTAAGTGTCGTTGGTAGTCAGTCACCTGCCCAAGTACCTCTGTGTTATCTGTCTTGATAGACAACCACGCTGCAGAGGGAATGTAATAGTGTTGCTTTGCTTTAAAATGCATCTTTGTCAACATGGAATATTTATTTTTAAACTATTTACTTCCCCTCTAACACTTAAAAGAAAATAAGGTCATGATTCAATAGCTGAAGCACGTTCGTCTCATTTTGAATAAAAACTGCTGAAATGTTAATGTTGGTGCTGTCAGGCAGTAAAGCCCTACCCTGAAATATTAGACCATGACTGGGGGGTTTTGTACTGATGCAAACCTGTTTCTCTCCTGAACCAACAGCACATGATCGCAGACACAGTGAGAATGATTCGGCACTGCCAAAGCGACCAGCCAGGTGAGTGTGTTTTTGAATTCTGTTTGTTCAAGGATCCTAACATAACAACTTGTGAGACAGGCTCTCCAGGCTCATTGTCTCCCCCTTCTGTTAACTCTGGATGAAATATTGATGCTTAGATCCCTTTCTTTGGGAGGTATCGACTGCCACCTGCAGCTGGGTTAGTGTGCTGCAACCTATGCAGTTTCTAAGCAACCATTCCCAGACAGTCCTTTTCTCTCTTCATACGGCCATAATGCAGTCTGTGTTTGTACCAAATGTGTGTTCTTTCAGCAGAGAGAGAAAGCTTTTCATTGTGACGAATGTGCGTGTTTTGTGTGTCTCTTAGGCAACGAGGTTATCGGGGTCGACAGTGCGGATGTGAGGGCGAGCGTTCACTACCTGCACATTATCGACAATCAACAGACGCTTTTCGAGCTGTCCCACAAGCTAGAGCCGCGTGCTTAAAGACACAAAAAACGCACGTAGCTTCAAAGACACCAACACAACACACCGGACACAGCGAGGTGGAATGCTAGCACCGGGAACGTGTGGCTTGGAAGACGCTTTGTACAGCAAAATGCCAAACACTCAGGCATACACTGCAACGAGTTCAGACTACCAGCAGTGGTGCCAAGTGGACAATAAGGTGCCACATGTTCTAAAAAAACCAACCTATGAAGACACAGAGCTGCACTGTTCTTAAACGGCTTTATAACATAGTGAAATGTGTTTATAAAGGATTTAAGTTGTAAACACTCTGAACTTTGGATACTTGCCAAACTGACAGAGAGAGAAGAGGACGCTGTAAGTAGTTTGTACAGTATCTATTGGACTGAATATGTTTTAGTGGTGAGCTTTTGGTTATTTATGAGCCTGTTTAGCAGGTGGAATGTTCCTTCATGTCTGTCTTTGAAGTCGCGTCCACCCCCTGGAGGTCATCAAGGACTTGACGGCCTCTTCATCAGTCACAAACACAAAGCCAATCATGAAGATAAGTTTATAATCTTTTAGCCACAATCTACCACCTTAATGGTCTCATATTTCATCCTCATATCGCATACCATGCCTGGTGATGCACGTATATCCAGGATACTTGCCTTAGTGTTAGGTGTATGATGTGGAGCATATTTATTTTTGCTATTGTGTGGATATTATGTAACACAAGCAGGAGTAAAACACTAAAACAAACCTACAGAACATCTTCTACCTGTTTTACACTAAGGCTCTGGCTTTTAACAAAACACGAGCAGCCTCAGTGAGTGAACAGTGTCTGGCATGTGGAGAAAAGGTTTCTTTGGGACTGCCTGTGACGTTGGAACCACTGAAGCTCTCATGAACGTGCCCGACTTCAAAAACTGTTGGTGAAATCTTGATATTTTTGGTTCTCCTTGTTTTCATTTTAAAGTCCTGGTTGACTTTAAGCCAACTGCTCCTCATGCCCTCTTCTCTATGATGTTGTTGTGTGATCATATCATTTTAGATTGTATTTCATATGGACCTATAGACTTTTTTTCAGTGCCAAATGTCACATCAAGTCCTGCAGCACAGAGTTCCTGGTTTATTATGGTCACTATTATCAGTGTCTTTTTTGTTTTCACCACAGTGTCATTTCCTTAACTAAGCCCCCAAACGATTGGTCTGTGATCATGTAAAGCAGACCACATGTTTGCTTGGATGATTTTTGACATTATGACGACTGATTTCAGGGTCTGTGTGGTGGTTTTGGATTAGGACAAACAGCCCTACTATATGTTTCTCTTTGTAAAGCCTTATGTTAAATTATGTCAAGCGATAAGCTAACATGAGGAGATTTTGACTTTTTGTTCTTACTGACTGAAATGTCCACATTATTCAGAAGTCTTGTGTAAACTCTGAAAACACAGGGTGTGGAAAGAATAAAGGAGGCACAAGTGTGATTTAGTAAATCTGCCTGGTAGGAGTTTTACAGCTTTATTTTTGCCTTGCAACCTCTAACTAGTATGGACTGAAAATGTATCTTCTCTGAACCAACAGATCCTAAAAATATATTCCTGTTTACATTGCCCCGACTTGTGCAAGACAGGGACTATCCTGAAAAGAAATGAGGAGCAGCATGAGGGGAATCATTTAGAAATGATAAATGAGTTACAATGACTCGTACAATCATCTGGCAAACTATAAATAAGTGTTTGTGTTTATTTGGTCCCTGCCCTGTGTCTGTAAAACGCTTAGCCTGTCACATCAGTGCTACATTTCTGCTGAGTAGGAGAAAACATCCAAAGGCGAGATTCCTAAATGTTATGTTAGCGATGCATGTATCGCATTGTTTGGATACTTTTGAAACACGGGTGGTAACGTGCAATAGTAGAAGTAGAAATGTTGTTGCCACTAGTGTTAATCATCATTTCAACACCAAGCCTTTCAGAGCACAGGGGCGTGTCTCCTCCAGATCATAATTAACCGGTGGACTGGGATTTCCAACTGTTTCAGTGCCAAAAACATCTTTGGTTCAAAAAAATCAGAGATGATTAAAGTAAAGACTCACTAAATATAATGTGTGTGTTTTGAGCAGCTTAGTCATTTTCTGTGCAAAGACTCGTTTGACGACTCTTAGCCTGTTGTGTGTGTTGAGTCTTGAGATCGATCCTCTCCAGGAGTTGTTCATATCCACACATCTACTCAAACTATTCAAGATTATTAGAATAATATTCATAAATTCTGAGAGTGGATTTCCCCTTTAAAGTGAGACTATGTAGCTCTTGCTGCAGAAACTTTCTTCAGGCAGGTATGGGATGATGCTAGTTGCTAAGCTGTTGTTAATCAGTTTAGCATTTAGCTAAAGACTAACCTCTGTAACAGTGGCACATGTGGAAGAGTCATGAGTCAGCAAACTGACTGTCCGTTATATATATTTAGTGACGTAAAGTTTTTCAACAATAGCCACAATGAGGCTTTAGCAGCAACAATACCCGGACTGTTTAATTGGACAATTAGTTATTAAGCGTTTTATTTATAAGACCAACAATGTGTTTTACTTCTCTTAAAAAAAGTTACAAAGTCTCATTTGAAAGATGCATTTTGTGAAGTCAGTGATTCTGTGACAGCTAGATCTAATAAATCAGAGCCGTGGTCTGTTCATATTCCGTGTCATAGAGAGGCCTTGTGGTAGTCATTTTATACTAAAAACCTGTACATGACGCACACATGCACAAACACTCCTCTGTTCTTTGTGTTCATAGAGCAGAAATACTGTTATATTACCTATTTATTGTTTTATGTATTTTTGAGGTGACAAACGTTCAGGTGCCAGAGGTTCAGCAAAGTACAAGAGCATTAGGAGAAGGAAAGATGTTTAAGGTTTGAATGCTCGAATGTACCTGTTGTGTTTTGTGATCACGCACCTCTCTCCTCTGGTGCTGTAATGGACAGGAAACCAACAGGAAGGTGTATTTAGTGTTTTAATGGCCATTCTGTGAAGTAATTCTTTTTTTAAAGCAATGTTGTTTAAAACTTGTTTGCATGTTAAAATAAAAAAGTTCACAATTCAAGAAAGGACACATTGAAGGCTTTGTACTACTGTAATATTGTTTATGTGTAAATATATGCCCATGTTTGGTATGTAGTTTTCAGTTGTAAATGAGAAGAAAAGTCAGATAGAAAGCAATATGTCTCTCCTTGTGTCCCAGCAACCTTCTGACAGCTGAAGCCACATGTCTTTTCTAAAGCAGTGTTTTACTACTTCAACATTTGACTGAAATGAATAAATCATAGGTTTTATGTGACATCTCCAGGTGAGCTTGTGGTCTTTTTTGGGTAATGTTCATATTCTGTGTAGTTGTGTGAAACTTAAAGTGTTTGCAAATTGAACTTTACCAATGTTTTGTGATTGTACTTTGCACAGTAAATAATTGCGGATGGGACTTTTTCTTTCTGGAATACCCGACATTACACAACCATAGACAAACATACACACACATATTTATACTGCAAATTTATTCATCCTTATTTCAACTCCTAAGCTTAGATCATAATGAATCAAAAGGACAGCAAAGAGATACCATTTTAGAGCATCTTTTCATTCATTAAATGTATTTTTTAAGGGTACATAAGTGCCACGTTTAGAGGTTCAGAAATGGGCAAGTGCTTTTTGAGAACTGCAATGCTGGAATATAAAAGTACCTTTTTATGTTTCTTATTTGCTTTTGGGCATCAAACAAACATATGAGTCACAACAGAAAGTGTTTGCCAAATTCAGTGACCAATAATATTGGGCCAACAGTGAAAACACCTCTCTCTGATGCATATAAAAGGAAGCAGCCTGTCACTTGTCACAGAATCTCCATCCTATCTCAACTTTACCAGACAGAGACGGTGACATCATCATGCTGGTTTTTCTCTTGCTGTTGGGCCTGGCTCTGGGTGCTGTGTCTCCTTCAGATGACCCTCAAGGGAAGCTTCAACGTGGCAGGCGCTGTCCCATGTTCTGGTACTCCTTCAACAGCCGCTGCTACAAGTTCATCGCCACACATTCTACCTGGGCTGCAGCAGAGCTCCAATGTGTGTCAGAGGGAGCCAACCTGGTGTCTATCCACAGTCAGGAAGAACATGAGTTTGTCAGATCACTGATCAAGAACTTTGACCCTACTGAGGGATACACATGGATCGGACTCAGTGACGGCCACCAAGAAGGAAGCTGGATGTGGTCTGATGGGTGTGCTGCCAAGTTTGTATTTTGGTCAGCAGGACAGCCAGACAACTATGGAGGACTTGAACACTGTGTCCACACCAACTATCGTCAGAAATGGAATGATATAACATGTTCTGCTACTTTTCCCTCAGTTTGTGCATCTCGCATAACTTGTGTTTAGCAACTGAGATGTTACATATGTCTGATTGAACCAGGTCACTGTAAAACTGTTACTCTGTTAACATGCTTTTGACCACAATAAAGACATGAATGTACACTTATGTGTGTGTAAAGAAGTCATTTGACCAACCTTCATTTCCATGAAAGTTATAGATTGACACGAGGTGATTCGATTGAATACGATCAACTAAACTTAAATAGAATAGAAAACATATAC
>NW_011361143.1:119091-119554 GCF_000735185.1 Notothenia coriiceps
GTCGCCAGTCTCTGGCAGTTATTTTGGGGGTCGCGGGCTGAAAAGTTTGGGAACCCCTGCTCTAGGGGGAGATTCAGGTGATAAGGTGGGGGGGTTACCTTGTTGGTTATTGGCTTATGGTTACACAAGCCAAAAAAAACGTTATGACATCATAAAGTGGCCAAAATCTGATCAGCTCATTTTCAGAGAGGTTTTTATATAAATGGATCAGGACAAAAAGAGAGAATATTTTTTCCTGAAACTTTCAGAATCTCTTAAGGGGACACATGGTTATGCATAAAAGACATGGAAAAGTGGACACCTTTAATTCCTGATCACTGATAATAAGTATTGCTACTTTCTGGATTATCAAGCAAGTACTTGTAATGATTTCCCTTTCTTCCTCCAACATTTCCCTACTGTGACCCTTATCTCACCCAGATCATTCCCTTAGGGGCAGCAGAGTGGCTGACAAAGAAGACCC
>NW_011361143.1:119563-120940 GCF_000735185.1 Notothenia coriiceps
ACAAACCAACCCCCCCCCCCACTCCCCTTTCTAAACCCACTTCTGATTCCCCGCACTGTGACACAGCATTTCTGGAGCAGGTCTTCTGGGAAGTAAGGCTGACTTAGTGGGCCTCACTGGTGACGTGTGTGTCTCTTTGATGTGGGTTCTGTATCTGATCTGTTGTAAACAACTCTGAGGGGAAGAAGTTCCACACTTGTCATTTCATTAATACAATCATATGTGTTGAATCTGCTGATGAATAGAAGCACTTTGTGAGTCAGAAAGGGCCTCGGAAATCTTTAGTCTTCAGCACTGTCAGACATAATGGATATCCTGGCATATTGTGGTAAGGTGTACAATTTACTTTTATCTTACTAACTCAAACTTGTAACCACAAAAAAGAGAACAAGACTACTGAAAGCAATAAAACAACACAATGAAGTAGACACTGATATTCCAACTGCGTCAGACTGGAATATCCGTGTTTGACTTGGACTTTTATCCAGTGCTAGCCTTTGGGCAAACATTAACATGTATTTGCACATTTATATGAATAATAATAACAGTGTTTTTATTCAAATAAGTTACAGGTAATTATGAGAGAGTGCATTTTTAAACACAATTGGAGAAACATCTCTCCAGGTGTTGCAGCTTTAGTCTGTTGCCTCATTTTCTTTTGTCCAACTTCCTGACAGCCTTAAATCTGTACTGTATACACACACATGTTTCCATAGTGTTTAGCGTGTGAAAGTGCGTGAATGGCCACTAATAATATGGCCAAAGTGTATCCAGATGCTCAGGGTGATATGGTATTTATCAGTCATGCAGACTGGGATCATTGTGAACAGGCCAGGAAGAAGGGGGGAAATCAGATTTCCTAAGGGAGTGATAGAAGGAGGGAGAGGAGAAGGTAGAGAATGAAAGGTGCATGAAGGAATAAAAAAGTAAGCAAAAAGCCTGAGAAGGTAGGACAGGTGGAGGATATCAGGGAGAAGAAGAGACATTTCAGAAAGGTGAGAATGACAGACAGATACTGAAGAACAGAGGAACATGAAGGAGAAGGTGCACGGCCGGAGTGAAGAGATGGAGAGAACCTCTGCTGCTCAGTCCCACAGTCGGGAGCTTGAAGGCCTCTCTCACCTTTCCATCAGCAATGTGCCTCTGCCTTTCATTCCAAAACTTTGGCTCAAAGGATTAGCGAGGCACACGCGCACCAACAAACACACCGCTCAGAGCCATCCAAGCAGGTATAGGCATGCATTAATATTAACAGAAAAAGTTCTAAAAATGCGAGTGCTACACTCAGTCAAATGAGTGTACAATTCTAGTGTTGTACACACACACACACACACACACACACACACACACACACACACACACACACACACACACACA
>NW_011361143.1:120983-130952 GCF_000735185.1 Notothenia coriiceps
TCCTCATCGTATCTCATGGACATTATAGTGACCCGCACTGCTTTGAAATGTAAACAACTCGTGGGATTTTTCGGTATGAAACGGTAATCATTGAGGATTTTGCTCGGTAATCAAAATGTTGAGAAGCTCATATTTTTTTTTTAAACCGTGCGTCGTAGGTAGACAGTATGGCTAGTGGATTCTTCATTATTATTCTGACTGGCCAGGCAGCTGGTCATCTTGCCCTTAACTGCTTCCGACATGAATTATTGCTTTCTGCTCATCTTTTTTCCTATGTTTTTTTCCTACTGGCTGAGATGGATCCTCATCTATATCACTGTCTTTTTCTGCTATTGTGTCTGTGGCGCAAACAAAACCCAACTGTGTGTTTAAATAGCTTTCAATAACTCCAGGAGGCATTACATTTAAAACTGCATGAATAAAAAGAGCTGGGAGATTGTTGTTTACCTCCAACTGTTATTATCAACTCTACCTGTGACATCTTGTGTCCAGATTAAAATCTATTGTTGCTTGGGATCAGTGAGAATAATCATGTATCATTGGTGCAGTATGAATAGCTTTCTACTCGTTGTTTAAAACATACTGGAATAAGAATGAAACCAGCCCTGGTATACAAATGAAATAACACGTAACACCACGGGAGGGTCCAGTTACATTCAATCTGTGGAGTTTAACTTTATTACTAAACCCTTTTTAACATTCTCATTCCTGTCACATTATACAGAGTGAAAGTAACTCCAGCTATTGGCATTAAAACGCAGCAGGAAATCTACTCAAATTCTACGTTAAAATATTTTTGTGTATGGATTACTGTGCTATTGAGGAGGCACTCAAAAATCCCCTTTTTCAGCAAGTAAGCACATGATGCTCAAGGCTGGTTTGAACGTGCTTTGACTTCAATATTTGCAGTGTCTCTAACACGGTAGTACTACAAAGCAGAGTCCCTGCATCGGTTCGGGTATCCGCGGGTACCCGACGGGTGACCGCAAAAAAGGTGATTTTGCGGTGGTATTTTTTCAAACGCTTTTTTTTCCGGGTTTCGGTTCTGGGTAAAACAAAGATGATGCCGGTCTCGGGTTGCGGGTGTTGCATAATAAATATATTTAAATAATAATAATTTAGTTTAATGTTTAAATCCTACAGACCTCTCCCCCGCGGAGACCGAGCCATAATCATCAACCTCTGCAGCGCATCTATCTGCCGGCTGAGCGCCGCCACATTCTGAATGACTGAGGTGAAGCTCTCTTAACGGAGAATAAGCATTTCAATAACTCTTCCTCAAGAGAGCGAAATCCAACACATCTGGGAGGCTTTTGGTGTCATCCTATACAAAATAACCAACCTCCCAGGCTTTTGAGCCAACATGCAACTGCGTGGTGTTAATAATTGCACGTTTCACTGCTTATATTATATGCGGGTTGGGTCGCAGGTTGCGGATCTTTGCCGGCGGGTCGGGTCCGGGTTGCGAACTAATTTGACAATATGTGCGGGTACGCGGGGCGGGTTCGGTATTGCACGTCGCCGGGTGCGGGCCGGGAGCGGGGTCTTGAAAAAACAGACCCGTGCAGGACTCTGCTACAAAGATGTATTCTTTGGTTCAACTTCTTAATTCAATATGGCTCTTAACCCCTAAAAACGTATTAACAGGTCACCCTATTATACTGTTTTCATCAATATATTATAAGTATCAGTTTTATACAAAACATGTCTCTGAAAGTGTTGGCTCCAAAATACCCAAACAGATCATGCATTGTAGCATCCCACAATCCCCTTCTGTTTCAGCCCTGTTTCAAAGTGCTGATTCCCTGTCTGTTACTTTAGGATGAAAATAAGGAGTCCCTCCCCACGCCCTTCTGAGAGATATTTGGCTAAAAAGAACACAAGGTGCTCTAGGAGGAGATTCAGGGTGATAAGGTTGGGGGGGAGTTTACTTGGTTTGTTATTGGCTAATGTTACACAAGCCAAAATATCGTTATGACATCATAAAGTGGCCAAAATCTGATCCAGCCATTTTCAGAAGAGCGTTTTTATATAAATGGATCAGGACAAAAAGAGAGAATATTTTTTCCTGAAACTTTCAGAGTCTCTTTACACAGAGGGGACACATGTTTATGTGTAACTGACATGAAAAAGTGGATTTTGTATAATAGGTGACCTTTAAACAAATAGAGCTTCGTTCAGAACTTAGGTAGACATATTTATCAACCATATCCCAGAGTACTTCTCCAGGGGCATATTACTTAATTTACTTGGACTGTTTTGGTGCACAATCAAGAGGAGAAGTGTACGATACCTGTTCAGATCCAAACAGCAGACAGAGAATGATAAAATAGGTGAACATTTAGCAGCTGAAGAGCCTGATATATCCCCCTGAGTTGGAGGAGACCAAAAACAGAGGTAAAATAGAGTAAAATGTGGACTTATATTTATCAGCTAGTAGGGTTTGGAATCAACAGAGGCCCCACAATACTTTCACAATGCTGTAGTCACAATCAGATCTGTTATGCTTTATATTGATAATCGGCGTCTGTGTATTGATACAATAATTCCATGCAAAACATTGAGGTACAATTGTATTCCTAATGATTTACCCAAACCCTATCAGTTGGCCAGAAACACGACTCGATTTTATTAAATGCTTTTGTGAATGTTGTGTTAATATTGTTATTCTGTGCCTGTTTATCTCAGGTGGGCGTCGCCGGTCTGAGCCAGACGAGGCAGAGCTACTGAGGGTGAGCCGGCGGTTGGTCGAGGATGCTGTCAATCGCGCCTTGCTACAGTACAAACAAGAAACACTTCAAAATGGGGGAGGGCCGAATTCCACGGCACCGCAGCCCCGTGGAAACACTGACGAAACAAAGACGGACACTACAGCTAACTCCACCGCTGACTACAGGAAGTGACATCATTGGACCTCAGTGAGGTACAGAGACTGAGTAACTGCCCAGACAACATCAGCCAGGCCCGGGCTCAACAGGAGAAGAGTCAGTGAGCCCTAGGCACAAAGCCTGAACACGCCAACTAGCTGACAAGCTATCCCAGCTAGCCCACCACAACGGCTAGCCAGGCATGCTAGCTACCCGCCCAACTGACCTGTCTGGTTAAATAGATAATGTAGCTTGTGTTCAGTGCTAAGTGACCGTCCAAACAGGCGTTATTAACTCACTACATCAAACAGTAGGGGCCTCGACCCACGATCCTCACTACGCTTTGGGTCTGCGTTTGAACGTCAGACTTAGAAAAGCACTCCTGTAGAGACTCACATGCACATGTAAGGTTCACATTGAACCTGCCACTCACAAAACTGCCCATTCCGAATAGTCATGTTTCGTAAACACCTACACTTAAAATGGTACTCAATATCCATAATTTTCCGATGAAAAAAATATATTTCTCCTCCATTTAGCTTTTTATGCTGTCTTCATTGTCAAAAGGTTACTTGTTCATCTTTGTGGCTCGAGGGGAAATGTCAAAAAAAGAGCTGGTTTGACTTCGCTGTGACAGGATTCTTCAAACTTTGAGATGTTGGACCAAGTTTTTGTTGTATTTTGCAGCGATTCTCGGTTAAAAGCACTTTCAACTGCTGAAAAATGTAAACTTCCAGCATTTACTTTATACTCCACATGTCTGTCTGTGCATGCCACACTGCATCGTTGTCTTCTAAGTTGTTTAGAGAAATGTATCTGGCCCCCGGCTACGCTTTAAGTATTATATATTATTGTTATAGAGTGTTTCCTGCCAGGGTAGCACTGAGACAATCATCAACTAAAGATCAGTCATAAACTCTGAATTCAGATTTCCTAACAGAAACAAAGTGATACGCTCTTATTAAAACCCCACCGCTGTGGGAGCAGGCAGACTGCTATACCTTCCTCACATTCATTTATCTTCACTAATACAACTTACTTTACAGCAGGCTGATGGAGATGCGTATAGTAGACGAAGAAGAGAAAATAACACTCCAACAAGACACTACAAGAAAGCATTTATCCTCCATTAATGACCTGCTTCTTTAATGAAAAGAATGCTACAAGCTAACACACGCTACCTGCCTGACCATATACATGACATTATCTTTTTGTTCACACACAATGTTGATTTCTTTGTGATAAATCAATTATTTAATCATTTCTAAAAGCGTCTGAAGCCTGTTTGTTGAAGGCTCAGGCTTTATTGGACATTTGTATTCTAATCCGAGGAGCTTTTACTCGACAGAACACATTTACAGCAGATTAAGATGGTGATGCTGATGTCGGGGAGTTTAACTCAGACAATCTGCTGTCAGCTGAAAACCCTCCGGCTCTTCTTTTCACTTTCTTCAATCCCTTTATTTTTGCTTCAACTTGAAAATGAAATTGGCCTTTTCCGCTCACTCCATCTGACCCCATAGCTCATGAAATCCATTGAGAAATGTTAAGGAGGGATTTTCTGATTTTTATTTAAACTGGGTTTCCCTGTGATACTGTTAGAAAAACGATTTGTTAACTCTCTTACATTAAATATGTTGTTTTATGCTTTCTAACTATTATTTATAATGCTATGCTGTCACCGTTAGAGAAATATTACTATGTGAAAAGATGTATGATTTTGAAATGAGAAATGGAGCGTTCAGTTTGCATTCAAAGATGGAAAAAGCACAAAATTATGTTTTTAATTGTCTTTTTGTTTCGCTTTTTAATGAACAGTTAAATATATATACATGCTGTTCAATCAAATCACTGATGTTTAAAGAGGGGCTCAAGTCCCATTGTTCTGCAAGTGCTTAAGGTGACGACCCATAGCTAGCATTTTAAGGTAACGGTCGCTCTTTTTGTTGTGAGATTTGCCAAAGTCGATGTTAGACTGTGGCTAAAGAGTTGGATTATTGAGTTAATTGGAAGAAATCGTCCACCATGAAGTGCAATTCCTGTCATTTCCACTCTCAGAAAAATCGATATCCGAGACACAGGGAGTTTGCCAGCTCAGATGTTCAGCCACAAGAGGTTTATTTCCCTGGGGTGCGAACAGGTGGAGCTGTAAAATTTGCTCTCATCTATTCGTCATCCTGCTGTGGGGTCATTGAAGCGTCAATTCTAAAGGTGGATTTTAAACGTTTTTGTTTTTATCTTGTTTCTGTCACCGGATCCTTAATCTCCTTAAAATCCCCTTTAACACACAAGTAATCCTGTGTGTGTGTGTGTGTGTGTGTGTGTGTGTGTGTGTGTGTGTGTGTGTGTGTGTGTGTGTGTGTGTGTGTGTGTGTGTGTGTGTGTGTGTGTGTGCGTGCGTGCGTTCACTGATCAGTGGTTCCCTAGAGAAATGTCTCTATCAATCATCGCGGCTCAGCTGTGTGCGTGTGAACGTCTCCTGTGTTTATCCTCTCATTTGTCCGTGTGTACGTCTGATGGTGTGAGCGTGCTGGTTGAACTGTGTCGTACATCTTGTCCTGCCATATTTGAACAATAAAACAGGATATGAGATTCAAAACCAATATCCCTCTCTCTGTCTCCTCATTTCAGTCTGTGTAGTTCTTGTGTATGTGTGTAGTGAAGCCAAGGCAGAGATGATTTAGGGTTACATTGCCCCAATAGGTCTTAGGTTTGGAAGAATTGTCATGATGTATTTTTATGGAAGCGTTGTTTTTTTGGAATATAGCAGTGGATATATGAACCAGGCAGTATTACAGAAAAACAAATGATTTTCAAAAGATGTAGCTTATGTAATGAGTTATTTATATGTCAGGGTCAGTTATCTTGTGTGTGTGTGTGTGTGGGGGGGGGGGTTACTGTCCTAATACTCTGTCTTCTGTACTGTACTGTACTTTGAAGTTTTTTCTGATGGTTTTCACACTTTGGACATGACTTCTATTCCTAATTATGACCTTTTATCCGACATTTTTAACATGCTGTACTAAGATGTTGTTTTTTTTATTTGGACATTTTCTCATATTGCGTAAAATTATATTTGGTTGTTTTATATTTCAACAAACTATACTATGTATTTTTTTAAATAATTTTGACATTCTTTTTTTAGATACTATGACATGCAGTATACTATATCCTTTTTAACCGATATTTGTGATATACAAAGTCGTTTTTATGATATTTTAAACATACTATACTAACTATGCCCTTTTTTCTTAAATGTTCCACAATTGTTTTTTTCCGAAAATGTTGACATTTGATTGAATGATATTTTTATCACAAAACATAGGCAAGACGAGGCATTTAATATAGCACATTAAAGCAAAAACGCTATTCGAAGCACTTTACAAAAATCAGCACATTTCAATGTTTTCATATAATATAAAACAGTAGCAAATATAATTGTAATATTGTGACCTTTTTCTGACATACTATTCTCGTAACAGACACACATCTTTATGACATTTCAACAATATTTCTATGGCATACTATACGATGACCTTTTTACAACATTTTTATTACATGTTTATGTGTCTATAGGCGATGTCATGGCCCTTAATGGCCAGCTGGACACAGATAAGTGGACAGTGAGTGATGAATTATATATCTTTTCTGTTTCTTATCCATGACCTGTTTCACATTTAACAACCAAAACCATAACATACAACAGTCAAGTCAACAGAAAGGATGCAGAGTTTCAGTGAAGCAGATGCTGAGACATTTGGCAAACAATAATGACCCTCTTTTCCATCTGGTGACATTTAGCAGGTCTAAAGCAGAAGTGTTGAAGGTGGCATCAAAGTACCTGTTGCAAACATACAGCACCTCTTTGTTTTACAGCACCTATACATTTGTTTCGATTTCTTTCCTGTGTCAAGAGTTTAATTAAATGCTAAAACCTCCTAGTGTGAAAAAAGGGTCATAAGGGTGTTGCCAACATGACACCATGCCAAATCTTTTTCTTCACTGCTTCCCTCCTAATGTGAGAATCTGTTGAATCACGTAGAGTAATGCTGCATTTAGTCATCACCCGTATGAGAAATGGGTGCAGATCAGAGTGATTCATGCTATGCAGAACTAACAGCTTTCCAAAGGTGACTGTCAAACGCATCGTGATGTAACTGGAGCCTGGGCTGATGTTTGAGATCACCTGTCTGATATGATCGGAGCAATCTGAGCATAGATAGCATTGTCTTGATCCTTTTCCTCTTTGGAATTTGAGTCACATCTCTCAGTAATGTGGAGGTTTGTTCTGCTGAGTTTGTGTCACATGGTGGAGTTGGCAGATAGATTTCAACTAAAAAAATTACGTCAAATTAAATATGTAAAATAAAACGTCTCTTTGGAATTAATCTTCTGGAATTACCTCCCAGCTTGTGAGAGTCGAATAAAGATTGAGCACTTTTTTGAACAGGATTTGTTTTAAAGGGGCCCTATTCTTCTCATGTTCAGGTTCATATTTGTTTTGTGCCTCTACTGTGACATGTTAGGGTTAGGCTTTATTGTTCAAAAAGGTCTTTGTTTTTTCTCATACTGCCTGTGCTACAGAACCTCTTTTCACACTGTCTGAAAAAAGAGCCCAGTCTGCTCTGATTGGTTAAATGGCTGGCTCTGTTGTGATTGGTCAACAGCTTAGAGATGTCCCGCCCCTTAGCCTATCACGTACAAAAGAAGAGCGAGTGTTACATGGTGATGTCACTATGCTACAGAAGTAAACAAAGGAGTCCAATGGGGGCGTTTCAGGCAGGGGGGGGGGGGGGGGGGAGAGAAACTTTAGGATTTTAGCGTTTGCAGACCATTTACATGCACAAAAGTCTATATAACACACTACAGGAAACCCCAAAAAGTTTATAGGGCCTCTTTAATCAGTGTGCTGTGCATTGTTTCTTCTAAATAGCATATTTAAAAAATAATCGCATTGCATCAACGGGTGACTAAGGAGTCTGGGTCAGGGTGAGTAATGTAACTTTTGCTGAATAATCATAAGAGCATTATATAACCACACATGTTTGTTGTTTTTTGTTTTTATTATAAGAGCTTGCTCTGTTTCAAACTACAGTATGACCGTTGGCAGGCAGAGAATGTCACCTAAAACTTAAAACGTCACAGTGATTAGTTTGAAAAAACGATAGAAATATGAGGTACAGGTTAGGATTATAGCACTCCTTTGATTTACACGTAAAGGTCAGTTTACTGCTGTGCTCAAAACTGCTGTGTCATGCCATCTGGAGGGTCTTATTTAAATTCTGAGAAAATAACCTTCAGAATGGCCATCTGTGTTCATTTACCAAGCAGGAAGACCCTTTTGAGTTCCAGTTTGGGTAGTGTACGGGGGTGTAACATATACTACATTTAAGTTGTTTTTTATAAAGGAGGCACGTTGATTCCAGTTGTGGCTATATGTCAAAATTCAGACCAACTAATGTGACTTAACCTTTTGGCAACTTAAGAGCAAAAGCAGGAAAGATAAAGTCATCATACAACCTCATGCCACTGATGTGTTGTGCTGTGTGTGTGTCTGTGTGTTTGTGTGTTTATGTGTTGTTGTGTTCTTGTGTTTGTTTATGTGTATGTGTGTGCTCGATGGAGCCCACAGGGTTGTTCTCTGCTTTTTCTCTAAAGGACAAAATACCAGCCGTCTTTTTCTTGGGCTACTTTCTTGTTTCCATCTGTCACCATCTGCCTGTGTGTGTGTGTGTGTGTGTGTGTGAGAGTGAGAGTGAGAGAGTGTGTTTAAAGGCCCAGACACACCAAACTGACCAAAGAACACGATTGTTGTGTCGCCTCACGCCTCCTGCGTCTTGGCCAAAACTCGCACTGGAACACACCGCAAAGACTTCAGCCGATGGCCAAGTAGCACGTACGCACTGCGCATGCGTGATGGGCAATAACTCTCCTTACCAGCATTACATGTCATTTGTTAGACGCTTTTATCCAAAGCGACTTACATACATTCAGTACTGTGGACAATCCCCACAGCCACAGGAGCAATTTGGGGTGAAGTGTCTTGCCCAGGGACACAATGACATGCTGACTGCAGTGGGACTCGAACTTGCTACCCCCTGATTCGAAGTCCAGCACTCTATCCACAACACGTTCTCACTCCCAACCCGTCACATGTTGACGGTCGGTCAGGGCCCCTCCCCGTCACTCTATTACGGACAGGGTACCCCTTGAGAGTCAGTTTTCAACGGGCAGGGCGTCCCATTGACTTGCATAGAGCTCCCTGAACGTTGGTAATAGACTAATTGGGATCACAGCGAAATGCTCTCCGCAGATCCATTCTCACAGCGTTTATCAACCTTTTTCTTACTCAATATCAAGCCACACTTATTGTTTTTACTTCTTTATTTTAATTGGATAATGTAGGACTTTTGTTGCCGTCAGTTATGGGGAGAGTAGGGGCTCAGAATACTGAGATCTGTATTGTTTCATCGTTTTTTCCTTCTAATTTTGTATTCTTTTCTAAACCACACACTGTTATTTACTCAATAACACATAATTATCCTTGTGTTTATTTATTTGTTTGATTAATAAACACAAGTTGGAGTCCTCATAGTAGTTGCTTTAGAGAATTTTACACACGGAAGTAAGTATTCTCTCCGCTTCGATTGACAAACCCTGTGATAGTCCTCAAGCTCTGTGATTGGATGTTTGAGTGTGCGCCGAGGGTTACTCAGAGCGTCGAACAGCACTTTGAAATGGGATGGAACCACGGCAGACTTTCCAAAACTGTATTTGAACGGGTCCACCCCATAATGGGCAGCATTATATTAACATATACATGACAGCTAAGGTCAGAAGAGTTTTATTTAACAGCTGGTCTTATGTTTGTGACCCCTCCTGTTGTTAATTGATAAGCCTGAAACATGCACTTGTCAAGGTTCAGAGGCAAATTTTGCAAATATGGTAGTAGCCATCGATCATCATTAGGGTTGTAGTGTGAGTTTGTAAATTATTGCGTTGCCTGGCAACGCAATCGCACAGCGGCACGTCCATTAATTCCACAACCACACACATGGATTAACATCGATTTAATACATTAATGTAGCCTTTGTTTTACTAA
>NW_011361144.1:0-4114 GCF_000735185.1 Notothenia coriiceps
GCGATTAAAATAATTTTAATTATTATATTATATTATATTTTAATCGCGATTATGGCTTGCAACGATTACGAAAACAACGTAATCGAAATAAAACGATTATTTTTTTATTAATTGAGCAGCCCTAGTTATATTACAGAAAGCCTTATAACAGGATTTAAGATACACAATTGTTGTTATTTATCCGTAGTTGAAACAGACGCAGGGAACAAGTCATAATAACAACAGACAATGTCCCACTCTTTGCGTTACATCATACAGTTCAACTGAGCTTTGAGGGTGGTAAAATGGCAGTGAGAGTGTAAGCTATTAACACATGCGGCCCGCTCCACTGAGAGAGGTGGAATGCCGTTTGTCGTTAGCAGTGGGTTCTTACACACTAATATATAACTCGGGGTTAAGTAGGCTATTGTAAATTCCTGTCACCTCAGAATCAGAATACACTGAACCTGCTGCTAATCTCCTTATTACAAAGGGAAGCTGATCAAACTTGCAAAAGTCAGTGTCATTTGTGCCGTAACTTAGAACTGTTTTTATCATTTAATCTGCTAATTATTTTTGTATTTTCTCAACTGAGGGTTTGGTCTATAACATGTCATAAAAATATCTTATTTGTTAGTACAAAACTCCACAATATTTAAATTATATGGTCGAAAATATATCTCCATATTTAAAAAGGAAACTAAGTCAACTGCCATATTTAGATTAAAGAGCTCATTAATCTAAATATGGCAGTTGACGCAATTTCCTTTGATGCGAAATATGAAAAAGGACCTGGATCTGGATCAGAGGCAGCATCAACACTCACTGCTGTCACTACATCAGATCTACTGAAGAGTAATAATACTCGGATTATCAAAAACCTGTACCTGAGACAACAGAACATTACCAAATAAACTAAATCAAGCTCCTGGGAAAATATCATAAGCCTCAAGTGAAAGTCAAAACAAGCCACGTCATGAAAAGTTGGATGAAGTTTGAGTTTGTTCAACTGAAACTACACACGCGACAATAAAAACTGCTGAATGACAGTGCCTTCATAAAGAACACGAACAGTTTACAATAGAGGAAGTAAGGTAGAGGAAGTGAAAGCATTTGAGTAGACTGATTTAAGTTGTGTCAAAATGACTACATAACAGGGAGATTGTTGTGAGTAGGAAGTCCAGTGAGAGAGGTACCAACAAACTACTGTTTATCACCGTGAGGAAGATACAAAGTACTGTTTACATCCTTAGATAGACGGTGATGAGTTTGTAGACAGATATGAAACTCCATCATCATCCAAATCCTGAAAAAGCCATCATTAAGTCACGGTAACGTCACCTACACGTCTCACTCGTAGCGGTGTTAGCGACAGAGTGTGAAAGGAAGCACAGAACAATAACAGACAAATATAGTTGTTTACTTACACATACTGAATTACGGTAAATGTTGGCACCATAAAGTCATCAACACGTCACAAGGTATTTCTCAATGTGCAAAGTAAGTTAGAAATATTCAAAATGGTGTCGCTCTGACATCGTCTAACAATGGTTTCAGCGCACACATAAAACACGAGCTCTGTGAAAATAAGGATTTTATAAAAAGATAAGCCTATCGACCAAAAAGGAATCAAGTGCAGTGTTGAGATGCGTTTGTTACAGATTGCAGCTTCACACATGCTAAAGCTCTCTTTATTCCTCATTGTAAATTGATTGTTTTGGCGGTTGGTCAGACTAAGCTGGGAGGCGTGTGGCGCAGTGGATAGAGCCTTGGTGTTGGGATCAGGGGGAGCACAGGTTCATTTTTTTAAATCTACAGGCCTATACAAATAGATATGCAAATGAATATATAGATGAAGATGACGTACATGCATGCTTCTCATAAATCCTGACACAATTATCCAAATGGACTCCAGTGTAGCCGACACAAAGACCTTGGGCGTGTGGCTGCCGTTTGTAGCAGGGAGCTGTTTGCAGATGATGTAATGAGTACAGGGGGCATTTAGAGTGGAGCCAAGCCAACTGGCCACTAAACATCTCAACATGCAGTCTAATGGACTTGGAACAGCTCCAGCCATGGAAATAGATGGAGCAAAAAAAAACAACAATGGGAGGTAAACAGGAAATACCGTATGATAATGTAGCCACCATGCGAGCAACAATGAGACTGAGGCATAGTTGATGTTATACAGTAGATGTGTGAAAAAAGGGTGTTGCAGAAACTAGGGAGGCCATGCTTTAAAAGAAGAACCAGACTACGAGTCAGCAACTTTGCATTGTGCTAAAGTGTCTTAATGGGAGGCAACAGCTACAGCGGTGGCGTGCTGACCCAATGTATATCCTTTGACTTCCCTCTGTATTGACCAGCTAAGAATCATGGGTTATGGAGTGCCTTCCCTTCTCTTACCCTTATTTTCAATCTCTGTTCCACATTTATTGGAGCAGAAATATCCGGAAAGCATTAATAAAGCTGCTTAAATGAAGACAGTTAAAGATAAAACAGCTGTACAACACCTCCGCCCAAAACAACAACAACACGAGAGCAGCAGGGAAGCACATGTATCCCCCTCAGCTATGAATCAGCAAGTCTGTAAGATCACGCTTTAGGTTGCATCCTGGGACTGACTGTGTTTTGAGTAGCCTATATAGGTTCTTCGAAAAAGATTATTGAGCAAGTCAAGTGTTGACGAGAGCTTCACAGAAAGCTAAAGTTGGACCAAAGCTAAAAGCTGAGTCAACAGATTAAGGGTGTGTGTGCGTGATGCAGCACAGCACTGCCCCATTTACAGCGTCTCGCTACAGCTGTGGCATGTTGAAGCATGACCGTGTGTATTTCCACTCTGTACTCTAATGTGCATTCCCAGCAGGAGATAACCACGCTACCCGGCGGCATTTCGGTCCGAAACATGACAGTTGCCGCCCTCGACTTGGCTGTTGATTTCTAAATTGGACATGCAGGCGGCTAAAGAAATGTAGCACAGCTGTAAAGAAAAAAGGAAAAGTCGTGTTGCAGCTGCTGTCGAACCTAACAATTTCCGTGGCTTGAAGTTGTAATTGCTGCTTTAAAAAGGGAAAATGCTGCTATTGGTGCTTTACATTTAAAAAAAAACTTTTTGAGGCAACTACAGTACGCTTGTGAATAACTGATGCATTATAAAAGCAAAATATGTTGGTTTTTTGTCAGTTAAAAGTCGCAATTTGTGTGATTTAGTGTTATAAAAAGGGAAGCAGGTGAAGGCCACAGAAAACGGGTAAGATGAATAAACCACAAGCCTTCCCCTTTTGCCCTACTGTTGTTCAGAAACCCATTCCTGCTGTACTCGCATCAAGACATGGTTGCTCACAGTCTGACACAGTGTGCATGTCTCAACTGTTAGCAAAAGCAGCTTGTGTGTAGGATGATTGCAGCCTTATGTGTAAGCTGATGAATGTGTTTGAACAGGAGGCTGCCGCTGACTAACGGTGTATCCAAAAATCAGCCCACACTGTTTCAGTGGGCCTGAAGAACACACATCACAGAGGAGAAAGACAGACCAAGAGAAAAACAGATCGAACAGGGCAGTAACAATACACGAGGCTTCACATGAATATGTACTAAGGAAACATTTGACAAAGCAAATAAAGCACACTAAAACAAGTACAAAGGTGGTTAAAAGAAACTCAAGAATAAATAAGACGGCTGGATGGAAGAACAGAAGCAAAAGCAACGGAAGAAAGGAGAGGCTGGGGGATATATATTTAGCAGCTCATTAGTCAGAGATGTCCTCTACTCAGCCGGCTGGTCCCTGAGATGAGGCCCTTTGGAAATCATTATGACTGCCTGCTGCTTCAGTCAACCACACACATTTCTCTGGGAAACCATTTACAAACTGCCTCTCCTCTTCCCGGCCTTAATGTGGCTTACAAATAATCGTCAAGCTCTGGAGAGAGACCCAAAACAAAGCTTTGAGGGGCGCTAAATAACACGGTGTTTTTAAAAATAACTGCACAGGTTTGAACAAATACACACTCTGCATTAGCAAAACAAATAACAGGGAACAGCTTGGTTTTATATGCTCCATATATCTCAACTGACTTCAGATTTGGCCGTTGATGCCAGGGCCACAACTTCCTGCTTCGGCATTCCTTAACATTTA
>NW_011361144.1:4525-4907 GCF_000735185.1 Notothenia coriiceps
CTTACGTTACTTACGTACTATACACTACTACAACTAGTACTACACACACACACACACACACACACACACACACACACACACACACACACACACACACACACACACACACACACACACACACACACACACACACACACACAGAGTGAGTAATCATTCCTAATTGCAAACTGGTGATCTAGTGCAGCTAGCTTGCTGTGGTTTGGCCTGTTGCTTCCAACGCCCCCCTTAAAGCCTTCTTTGTTCTCACATTTCAGAAGGGAGCCAGTAGCTAGCATATTGCTTTCCTCCTGCCTGCCTACAAACTGCCTTGCTAACAGGACTTCAGGGAACTATTCTGAACAGTTAATTGCATAGGACCCATGCCGCCCCCCCTCCCTCTCGC
>NW_011361144.1:4917-30145 GCF_000735185.1 Notothenia coriiceps
TCGCTGCACTGTTTCTACACCTAGCCCATCTCCCAAACTTTCAACAGGCAGACTTAGCAAGCTACAGCTTTTTATTCACACCATTTTCCAAGTTTCAAAGTCTACAGCTGTTTGAAGAGCGGGCCATGGCTCATTCAGATATTTTCCTCTGTGGTCAGAGCAATGACGCGATGCTAGCCACTGGAGTCTACTCTGTTATTAAAAAGAAAAAAAGGGAGTTGTCGAGTCTTTTTCCCTGCGATCGACTTTCAAGAAAACATCTTCATATCCTTGGGTTGGTCCGTGACGCAAGAGCTGCCGAAACAAAAAGGGATCTGTCTGAGCAATGGAGGACTTCATCAGGTGGAGAGAAATGCGTTGAACTCGAGCCAAGAATGGACAACAATTGATTGTCAAAAACAAACACAAATCCCAGAGGAAATTAGAAAGGCAGCTCTGTGTTCCTTCTCTTGCTCTCCTCCCCCTACTCTTGACTTTACCCTATGACTCCACTTTTCTTCCAGGCCCGGCAGGGGAAAGCCATTTCCCGTTCTCACACATGAACATACATAAACGTCCCCCCCCCCCACACACAGAGCACACAGCGGGCTTGTTGGTGGGAGACTTCTGGTCCTCGCTGGCACTTTCCTGTACAGCTTTAACTCAACTTCAGAACACAATGTGTTTGTGGAGGGCATCGTTTATGTGTCTAAGTGGACCCCACAAGGACGGCCCGAGTCTTTCTGCCTCCTGACATACAACACTGTAAGAACAGAAAACACGGCATGTGAACAGACCCTTTGGCGCTCCGAGTTCCCTTCTTTGCTCTTTCAGTTCTGACTCACTGTCTAGTTCCAGCTCCTAGGAAACAAACCACAAAAGCTCACTGTAAGGAATTGACACCATATTAGGAACTGAGCTGAAGTGAACTTAGCAGGATGTCAGAAAAAGATATGAAACAAGTAATATTTGCACTCCGCCCGGAAGAATCCTCCATAAGTCTGGCCCCCATTCCATAGAGCTTGTTTATACTTTTGGAAGGATGTCCTGAATCATTGACAGAAATGTAATTATACACAGAAACAACAAACACAGCCATTTACATTAGCTCAGCTGATAGTCCGCTGGTAATCGTGTTTACATTGAGCAGCTGAACAAGAGATAAAACGACACTGCTTGGATCTAAAAATACATCGGCTTCAAAGAGCTTTGTGACTACTTCCTCATGGAGCGCATTAACAGGTACGAGAAATTGTTTGGCCTTTTTACAGAGAACACAAAGCCAACAATGCGGAAGCTCAAAGCCTTTCCTTTCTTTGGAAACCAAGAATGAGAACAAAGAGTACCTCAATCGTAACTGTGTCTAATCCTGCCCCCATCATATTTCCCAATGCTTCAAAGAGACACATTTCCAAAAAGACAGAAAACTAAAAAGTGACAAAAAAGCCTGAATTCTACGAATAGAAGTTTGAAGCTGCTCTGTGCTGTCTCTGGCGTTTCGAGCTCCAGTATGCAAATTCTGTACATTATATTTTTCAGTAACCATTTCCATTCAGACGGCAAACTGCTATTTATATGAGTCTGGAATAGGTCTGTCAGCAGTGATGAAATTTCATATTCATGGAAATTTCCAGAGCAATCTCCATCCCTGGAACACGTCAAGGGATTACCTGTGAATTATGTATGCTGAGTGGGAGACAGAGGGGGGGCTTGGGGAACAGAAGACATAATAACATGAAGACTTTAAAGGTTTCAAGTGACTGCCTCACCTTTAAGGTAATATTTCTAACTATAGAAATGTCTTGCTGACATTTTGTAAGTGTATGTACTGGTGTCTTTGGCTATGTCTTTTACGTTTACACCCCATGTACGCTGTTCTGATTTATATTCACTCGTCTTGGCTGCGAGTCTTTTCAAAGGCAATGAAGAAAGCCTATTTCTTATCTTAAGTGTCATCTTTTCCAGTGTGATCAAAAAATACTTTTCTGTTACTTCTGCTTTCAAGAGGCTACGACTCTAAATCTGTCATTCCACAATAAATGTATCTTTTGATAGGTAGAGAAATATTGATGCTCACTCAACGGTGTCTGAATTGAAAATGCCCCCATCAGAAATCTGAGTGTCTGTGTTCAATCATCTTTGACAGGTCAGGGAAAAGGTCTATTTCAAAACAGTTGCCTCTACACCTGTGCATAAGCCACCCACTGGTATCTTGATATATCTGAGCTTATTATGATTATTTATTGCAGGAGAGCAAATATCAAGTGGCGTTTTGAAGAGCCAGAACTCTTGAACTGTGAGTCAGCATGAATATTGCCTTGTGCACTATAAGGAAGTAATTATGCTGAAAAAACACACCTATGACAACACCTACAAATAGCCTTTTTACTGTCGTCAGTTCAGTCAAAGCAACGCCTAAAATGTTTCATACGTACTAACATAAAGTAATAATAGTGTCAATAAGAAAACAAAATCAACTATGTAAAAATCAACTCTAACGTTGATGAGGTGAGACAGAGACTTTTTCCTTTTTGTTTATCTGCAGATTATCGTAGACATGAGTCTAAGGAACTATCTGTCCTTTTCCATTTTGACTGGCAGCCTTAAAGGTACAGATGCATTATGGGTACAGCAACTGTCATGAGCACAGTTGATACAGCGACTGCCTTTTGATACAGTCACTCACAGGATTTTCCACAAACATCATATTTGTTTTTTCTGTGTACAAATCCACTTATAAATGTGGTTATGTGGAGCACACACACATAAACACATAACATACAGTACATAGAGCACGTGGGCTGCGGATTACAGGTCAAATATCCCTGGGTACGCCATGTGTATTAGATGCAGAACGTGAGCGTGGTGCCAGCCCCTCTGGGCTTCACATGAATCATGTGTGTTATGCAACACATAGATAGAGAGAGCCACGATACTCTTGGGATCAGCAGATCCCTCCCCCTGCTCATCCGCCAATCTCTGTCTCCCTCCATTCCTTCTGTTGCCGTTTCTCACTCACATTCATTTATTTTACGCCATTAAAGAAAGTGACTCAATTAAAGCTTTAAAAACATCCCAGAGCCTTAAACTACCCCTCGCACACATTGACTTCTTCACACATACACAGTCTGCCTCCTCGCTGTGGCAAGGACATCTGGCACATTTCACAAGCCGGCTATGTGAGGAGTGTGTGTGTGTGTGTGTGTGTGTGTGTGTGTGTGTGTGTGTGTGTGTGTGTGTGTGTGTGTGTGTGTGTGCTGGTAGGCGTGTGTGTGTTTGTGTGGGGGGAGGGGGACTGGAACATTGGACGGCTGAAGTGAAAGAAAAGCTGGCACAAGTGACGAGTTCAGTGAGTACATGCCGAATTATATTCCTAAGGAAGAAGGGAAAAAAAGACAAGAGCTCTTTAGATCCTAAGATAGATGAGAATTTCCCATGTCTACCGTGTGTGGACAACATTTCCGTCCACTGGACAATAACCAAATCAATTTGGAAACCTAATGCCCCACACTCAAAGATAATAAACTAAGATCAAAACCTCTTTTGGAGGTTGTTGTGGGGCAACAAACAAAGCTCTGTATCCGTGATAAAAGCTCTCAGAGGACAGTAGATGTCACGGCTGATTAAAACCTCATGACAGCAATGTGACCGCAGAAAGCACGGTCTCTCCATTTCATTCGATAGCGGAGTAACACTATTGTGACTCATTAGGCCGGTGAATGGATCCACAGTGGGTGGGATTGAGCTCTCAGCTGCCGCTCGTAGGCAGAGCAACCCGACCGACCCAAGGGTAAAAAGGAAGCCAATTTAATCTAACTGACCTGCAAGACGGGGGGAAATAACCTCAATCAATTCACAAGAGAGGGGCGAAGATGGCGGTTTAATCGATGTGCATCATGTGGGGAATGGAGACACAGAGAAAATGTGTGTGTGCGTGTGTGTGTGTCTTACCTGATGCGTGACCATGAGGGAGCAGGGTGAAGAGGAGGAGAAGAGCGGAGGCAGCCAGCCTGTGGGCTCGACAGGAAGAGGAGGAGGACGGGGCTCTCGTCTGAAACGCTACCATTCCATCGCACATCTTTTCCTCCGACAACCAGCGAGAGACCTCTACGGCTTAACCTGTGCAGGCCACATAGAGAGGGAGGGGGGAGGGGGAGAAGCGGATTACTATCAACATTCGGCGAGGATTATGTAACCAGAAGCAACACAGAGAGAGAGAGAGACAGGAGGGAACACAGCGAGAGAGCCGCAAGGGAAAGAGAAAGTCACAAAGGAAAAAAAAGAAGTCATCTCTGCAGGTCATCAAGTAGGAGTTGGGCTACTGATACTAAGTATGAATGAATCGACATGCATTTCCTGTTGTTCTTTAAACTACATCTGGCTATTTAAATCACATCCCAGGCAGACAGACAGCGGTAGAGTTCCCCTCGATTCACACTTTTGGCTAAGGGAGGGAAGTAAACAAAGCAGCCAATGCACTCCGCTGTAAAGGATGTGAAGGAGAAACAGGTCCATGCTGCTGATGAGGTCAGAGCATGAGAGGCTAAAAGTGAGAGAGAGAGAGTCAGCGCAAAACAAAGATTACTACGGCAACTTTGCAAACAAATATCTGATCGTCATTGAAGGAGTTTGCTCAACGAGCTGCACTTTACTGTCGCTTCATTGTTAAATAAGCTACGTCTGAATATGTGTATGACTTCCTGGAGCCAGTTGCATCCCTACTCTGTATTAGTTATTTATTCACTACAAGTTTGTTCATGCAAGATGCACACAATCAAAAAACGTTTAAGGAAGTGTGGATTTCCTGAATGTTGTCATTAACAGGTTTTTGCAAAAGAAAAAGCAGGTACAGTACTTTACAGTTGAACGACAAACAGATGCAACACCACCGTCTGCACAGCTGTGATGCTACCCTGCCATATGCTGCACAATGTTATTAGCAATAGAGTTTGATAGGATCTTTTATGTAAAGAAAAGCTCCTCAGGTGCTGCTGACTGGAACATGTCCAGCATTCCTTAGCTGCTCATATGGCCAACATACAGTATGAGCTGATGAAAGACGTAAAGTTGATTTTACAAGTCTACAAAAAAGCGCCTAATAAGCTTCTGGTTTGTCTCTTGTGCCACTAAATACCGGCTAAAAGGGTACCATTGGTCTGTTCCTGTCTAATAAAAGTGGTATCTGTTGTTAATCTCTGCGTAAAAACACTACAATGTAAACCCCATCCTTTCGTCCTTAATCTCTCTCCATGATACCAGCTTAACCAACTTCCTAAAAGCATGTGTTGGTTGATTTCGGGGAAACTTTGAAACTTACACTGCCATTACATAAATGAGATGCAGGTGCACACAGTCTTTGTTATGCCGCTTTAGAGAGATTGGGATGAAGCAGCGGTAGTTGCATTTTAGGGAAAGAACTAGCTAGCTGGCAAGCAAACACATCCTCAAGAGAGGGCAGAGGGCCCATTACAGTTACACAAGGCTGCTGAGCTAATGGCCACGGTAATGGCATGGCTGCACTTAGAGAGCCGAGAATTTGATTGCCGACCTGCTGCGTGGCCACTGGCAGTGCCACAGCTGACCCGGAACTACAGCAATGAGGGAAGAAAGAGTAAACACACACTTTCACATTCATGCAGTTTTTGTAATCGCCTTTGCTTTGCGGGTTATATTTTAAATTAGAAATGTTCCCTACACAAACAGCCGGGCCCCCTACTGCCTGCCACCTTTTCCATCCCTAGGATTAGGATGGAGAGGCGTACCTGCATGTGGCGCATGCAAGTGGGAGGCAGTGACGTAAGCCGGATTTGGCAGGACAGATCGGGCACCGCATCGAGCCAAAGGGCAGCCAGTCAAAAACACACGCAGGGGACGTGTGCCAGCCATTTGATACATAGACACGGTCTCATTTGTCCATGTTGGGATCAGAGCACTGCTGAGAAGGCATGGGGTTACAGAGAGGACCTCTTGCCAGATGAGCGTCTTAGAAATATTAAGGACAAACAAAAGAACCAGGTAGGGCAAAAACATATTGCATTTTTTTGTTTAAAGAGACTTGTTAGGATGTAAATACCAATTAGGACAGCATATGTAATGCAGGGCCGACCTCCGGAGAAGGCTAAGGGCAGAATATTGACAGACCAGTGTGTTAGCAAATTGAAAACTTAAGCAGAAATAGCTTAATTGCTTTCACACAAGAGCGTCTGGGAAAGGACAAAGTCATTAACTCTGCGCTAAGGTAGCCCACAAATCTACAGCCTTCCAATTAGCTGGAACAAGGTAGCACAGAGAGTGAAAGGAATGTATTGCAGACCTTTAAATGATTGCACAGTGACTGTATGCACATTAATATGACTGATAACACAGCAGGCAGTTTGACAGCAAAAGCACAAAAATAATTAAAGTTTCGATGTCAATTTTCTAACTTGCAGCTGTGTGGGCTTCCTGTCAGACACTGCCAAAGACGTTCAGCTTGACAGATCACATTAAAGAAAGCGCTCCTATTTTAAACTTCAAGAGTTTCCTGGAACAACATCTCCTGTCAAACCACGTAAACAACACTTCCTGCCGACAGCTGCATGTAGCCAGGTAACATCAGACTTATTGAATCATTTGTACATGAACAGGCAAACATTTAAATAGCCATCTGTGTCCTTACAGAGTCAGAGTCCTTCTAAATGACTTACCTTCAAGCCATTATTGCAGTATGACTACTCGGTTACATAAATGTCACTGGAACGGATGGTTGACAGAATATGATATATATTTTGTAGAAATGAAAGCACCAAAACAAAAAGGCAACTGAGAGGAAGAATAATACAAGGAGAAAGTGATAAAATACTCTATATAGACCTTAGAATGACATGAAGTATGTCAGCCAATCCGTACATAATGATGTAATAATGTAAATAATCAATGATGCAGGCCTAAAGGACACTGCAAAAACAGCAGTGGCGTACTTGGGATGTGCGTAGGTAATGTTTTGTTCCATTTAATTAGGAAATTGGTGTTTTTTACGTCAAGAATACTTAGTTTGTTTAATCCTCAACTTGGGGGAAAAGTGTGCAACTCTCCACTTCAGACACCAGCCAGCCAGCAGGCTGCTACTGCAGTTTTTCAGCTGCCCGAGGCTCCTGGAATGCAAAGGGAGCCAAGGAGAGCAGCAGCGCAGGCATGTGTCCGGGAACAGAGAGCACTCAGTGTGCCAAAGAAAGAGCCGGGAGGAGATTTTCACTCGATAGGTCCCAATGCTAATGCTGCTGGAAGAGCCCGCCCGGGCCTGCTGAGGGAGCCCAGAGAAGGGGCTCTGCATGGCAGCACAGAAAGGACCCTTTGTTATGAAGTATTATGTAGTGTTAAGCCCCACAGTGCCTGAGCATCCTTCTGTACTGCTGCAAGGAACGGGACAGAAACAGACAGAAAGATAGGAGAAAGACACATCATAAGGAGAGAAGGAAGATGAAACAGGAGAAACACTGCCATATGTTATGTTGACAGTGGTGAAAAGAGGGGGGGGGAATATGAGAACGGGAGTGAAGTCAAACACAGTTTTCTTATCTTGACTCGCAATATGTTTTCTCTAAGCTATGCTGTCAAAGAGGAAAAGCATCTGAATGCTGGACTGGGAGTAGTCAAAATCTTACTGCAGTCACACTATGGGTTTTACTTCAAGAAACATTAGAGTTGCCCATTGTATAACTGCTGTAGATTCTCAGGGTGCGAACAATGTGGAAGAACAAAACAACTCTGTCAACAACAGGAGTTAAATGGCTGATTGTGACACAACAATTAACTCATCAGTTCCACAGTGGTAATGTCTTTAAGTTGAAATCAAGCCATGGAAGGTACAACTCACAGTTCCAGAAAAAACTAAATAAGCTGCCTTCACATATGTACACAAACAATGTGTACCGTTGATCACAATAAAATATCAAGTGGAAATAGGCACATCAACACACAACAATAACACTAACCATAAAAAGGTGCAATGAAAGAATATGTATTGGCTTTCTCTGGACAAAGTGAAGTGTTGGTCCCTTTTTAAATGTAATCATTGAGCTATGTCATGCTAGACAAAGTAGCCCACTGACGGGACAGTGTTGTGTGATGGTGGTTTTACTTGTGGGGAGTACATTTACAGTAATAGTACTTCTCCTTTTTTATTTTAAAACCAATCATATTGCACCATGGTAAGCAATATCAACAATTAATGAAGGAATATCTATTTAGGAGTTGTTAATGAAAGACTTATCCTGGCAGGATTGTACGTTTTTTTTGCTCATATCAAAGTACTTAAACGCGTATATGAAAGATCAACAGTAAACTCTGGCAGAAAACATTATCAAATCTTTAACCCCAACTCACCAAAGAATATGTGGTGCATCAAAACACTGGTTGGCTGACACAGCACACCATACTATTTGTTTAGAGGTACACACACTAATTCTTCTCTCTTTATCTAAATGTATATTTCTTCTACGTCCTCCATTATTATGATGATAGACAACAGCTCACCGTTGGACTCCCTTGCCTTTGTTGCTGCGTTAAGCGTCATATCTTACTCTGCCCAGCTAACAGGAAACGACTCGAACTATTATTGGGACATTAGCGAGCGGGAAATTACACTGAAAGGAATCATCTGATGAAGATAGGCCCTTATAAGTCAATGACACAGTCTGTTACTGTATGAAACGTGGTGTACTGACTTCATGGCAGCCCTAAAGCAGAGTCACACGCTTCGACACGTGCAACTGTACTGCGAGCTATTTAAACAAAGAGTGTGGTGAAGTGACACACACACACACACACACACACACACACACACACACACACACACACACACACACACACACACACACACACACACACCACACACAACACCACAGACAAGACATTGTAACAAAGTAGCTATACAAACAATGGTAAGGTCTTTGTCAGTCTTAAGTTAATTCACCGTAAGTAATGTGGATATTGTGCCACAACGTTGATAACTGCACTGTATATCCTCTCGTGATATGAAAAGAATATCAATACAGTAACATTAAAGCTGTTAACTGCTAGAGTATGGACTTACTCCCTACACTTGTAAAGTAATGATATGAGATATCTGCAGTGGTGTAAAGTAACAAAGTACATTTACTTGAGTACAATTTTGAGAAATCTTCACACAGTTCAGTATTTAAAATTGTTGCTACTTTTCACTTCTACGGCACTACAATTCAGAGGTTAAAGTGTACTTTAACTCCATTACATTAATGCAATACCTTTAGTTACATTGAATTGACGATATGAAATATAATCAACACTTAAATAAGACTTTAGTTACACCTGTAGTACATCAACAAGAAACCCTGCACTATGCATATTTAATCAAATTAACTGTGATAAACAAATAATGCATTTATATTTAAAATCCCAAATGTATACATTATTCTGAAATGGGCCAGCCTGAACGATTTGTACTTTGGAGCATATTATTAGACTGTTATACTTTTACTTGAGTAACATTTGCATTGCAGCACTTTTACTTGTAACAGAGTAGTTCTACACTGTGGTAATAATTCTACTTTTACTTAAATACAATAACTGAGTACTTCTTCCACCTCTGATAAAAACCTAAAGCGTACTATATAAGTGTCAGAAATGAAATCCTAACGTTAACTGTTAGCTTATTAACGTGTGTCACGGCTAGCTTAATTATCAACACACTTCAGCTAGTTAGTTGACAAACACAACATTGACAACTAGTAATTATCCTTGACATATATCAATAAATGTCGCACTAGGGTTTGTACTATTATTTCCTGATTGTTTTCATAGAACCAACACACACTAACTAAAGGAAAAGGAAAGACAAGAGATCTCGTAGTGGCCTATGCGTGCTTAGCTTGCGTAAAAACAGACAAAACGGACTCACCAACGGAAAGGTTACTAGCGACGAGCCCTCCTCTCACTGCTTCACTTTCGAGGCATTAAAAGGTCGTAACAAATGGAGACACCAAAAACCAGAATGTGGTGAGACAATACAAAATAAATGATGGTTGTTTTCGTCGTGTAGCTCCGTCAGTGGTGTTCCGTTGTTCCTTGTCCTCGGCTCTTTATTTTAGGTGAGCGGAAATACTCGCTCTACCAGCTGCCTCCTCGCTCTTGCGCGGTCTCCATGGCTACCTCGTTAAAAAGGGCGGATCCTATTCTGACACAGGGCTCGACTTCAGAATAAAAGCACCGCATTTTGCTGAAGAGACAAAAGAAAATGCACACAAAGAGAGAAAAATACATCAACATTTTCAAGATTCAAGATTCAAGGCTTTTATTTTCATTCGTACATAGCTACAGTGTAGTTATGTCGATGAAAATCTTAGGTCCCAAGATCCTCAAACAGTGCAACACAATAAAACAGATAAAATAGTGTAGAAGTAGTACCATAAGAGTCTATGCAAGTGATACATAATTTGTAAGGTGCAAACAGGTGAATGTAGAACAATAACAACTGCAAATGCTACAAATTAGACACTAATAGAATGGGGATGAAACCCTCTTTAATGGTCACACATGCAGAGCACACAGCACACACACACTGTGACATTTGGCCTCTGCATTTAACCCATCCTAGTACCAGTCTAGTCTAGGAGCAGTGGGCAGCTATTGTACAGCGCCCGGGGAGCAATTGGAGTGGGGGGGGGGATGTCTGGTGCCTTGCTCAAGGGCAGCACAGCAGGGCAGGAGGTAACCTGGGACCTCTCCAAGTAGCAGTCCACACTCCATATTTAGGTCTGGTCGGGGACTTGAACCGGCGACCCTATGGCTCACCCTACTGACTGAGCCACTGCCGGACATCAGAATTTTTTTTATTTCCAAGTTTACACATCCGAAAAATGTGCCATTGTACAGTATATGGTTCATACAAAGACACAGAAAGAAGAATATGAATAAAACAATTATAATAATGTTAAGACTATTGAAACAAATTAGAAAAATAAAGACAAAATACACAAAATATAATTATGTAAGGAACTGAGTAAAATATAATAAAACCAAATGAATCATTATTGATACTTTTCTTGGAGAAATGTACAGCTATTTTGTCCAAACTATTGTGAGAAATGAAAAGGAATATGTATGCCAACCTATATTTACCTATTATGTACTTTAGGTCTATAGAACAGGTATCTTTTATGTTGGGTTTTGTCTACCTCTGTCTTCCTCTACAATTTGAAAGGCTCTTAACATCATCATGGCATGCATATGAATAGATGCAATAGTTGTTAAACTCACCAGTGGATGAGTAAATATACAATACGTGTGGTCCTAATGTGCCTAAACAGTATTCGTATATTCCAGTATTTGATACTAAGTACTGCACTACATAATGTGCTTGCAGATAAAAGAGTTACACGAGTGGGTGGGATTGTTACTTTCATTTACTCAGAAGGGATAGAAAGTGAGATCTCTCGTCATACCTAACCGCAGCTCACTCTCTACTATAACCTGCAAAACATAATGCGTCACTGCAAGCATCAAAAGAGGAAGTTGCTTATTTTTGAAATCATCATCTTAGCCTGCAATAATTCATAAAGTATTTGCAAACATCTTGGGCTTATGGATGCGTTAGAAAATATTGAATGAATATGAATTGGGTTATTGGTTTTTCTGGAACCATTAAATATGCATGGCAGCTATAGGAAATCCACATAATGTTTGTTACAGAGAAATGTTGACTGGGAAAATATAAAACAGATTTAATATGAGGATAAATTCATCCATATCATACATTAATTAATCCTTTATCTTGTTTTTCATTTCCATTTTAAGGTTTCTTTAAATTACAATTATTACTATTTAGCACAATAAGACACTCTTTTTTAGACACTTTAAAGAAATTTATTTAAAAGGATTATAGTGTTTTGTGAAGTTTTTGATACTGTATGTCTTGTATTGTCCATATGGTCTATAATAATGTCTCCCTTTATTTGTTATGATGTTATTGAACTGAGCAAATGGTGCAAAGGTTGCAAATGATCAACATTTAAAAGCAGAGGAAGGAAATTCACTGACAATAAATCGGATGTTTTCAACTGAATAGCTATTAAATACACTTTTACTTTCCCTTTCTACGATTCCTGTTAATTTTGGCTCCCTCCCTGTTCTCTACTTACAGCATATCCCCCTCCTGCCTTAATTTCCCCGCTTTGTCTCTAAAGGATTCCTATCCCTTGATGATGCCAGAGGTTCGGAAACCCTGGCAGTGGCCAAATAAGGATTACTTGAATACATCTCCTGAAAAACCCCTTGACATGTCCTTGAGTGAAGTAAACAATCTCTGACAAGACCCACACAGGTACCCTAGAGATAAACAAGAGGCAGCTGAGCCTAGTGTTTTGCTATTTAGCTCATTAATATGAAAATATATGCAGCAAGGTGGTCCAACATCTAATCAGATATTCCACAGCAGGAACATGTGGTGTAAATTAGTTTCCTATCATGTCCTGTCCTTGTCCTATTGTAGGCCGATTCATGGTCATAACACTATATGGCATTCTCCAAATAACACATACACTATAAAGAGATCAAAATGTAATGTTGCTTGTACAGGAAGGGTGTCTTAACCTTTCCTGCTTTCCCAAATATACATACACTGTGCCAATGCTACATCTAGTGGCTGCTTCACCTTCCTACAAACATGTGTATGATCCTGAAGTCGATTATATGTATGTGGCAATTCATTATTACTAATTGAAAATAAGTAGTTATTACATTTTATCTCATGTTTGAGTAGTTAACATCTCTTAATGGTTGCCCAGGAAACACTGTCAAATATATGGAAGGGTTACATTTCACAAGAGGGATGAACCCCTGATTTTGGTGTCGTACTGCTACAGACTTCTCCTTTTATTTTATTTCTTATACATATAATTTAAGTAACCATATCGTTATATCATGACTACTCAAATCAGTGCACTCACTAAATAAACAAAACCCGGAAGAAGCTGATGCAAAAACGGATCTCCCCCTTCTTAGCAAAGTGGTTTCTCCCACTTGCTTCAATGGTGGACGTTGCATGCCTTCTGTTTACATCGATGCATCGTAGTTGTACAGGTATGCAAATCAGTCATTTTCTGGCTTGTTGGAAATACATTTTGATAGATACTTACAGTATGCCTAAACCAGTAAGTAGTTTGTACAAAACAAAGGCGGTAAAGTTAAACAAACCATTGCTCAATGCTCAGTTGCTAACTACATGTCGTCGGTTCATTTATCCGTTTTGAGAAAAGTGAGGTGTGTTATCATCATCATCTGTATTTAAAAAGACTCTTGGTCCCTTATTACAAGACATACAACACTCTAATATAATTATATTGACCTTTCCCCCAGTTAAACATGAATGAACTCTACTCTATTAACTGAGGACAGGCTACTGCGTGTTATTTATCTAAACACCCAGGTGCTGCACATGTTACTCTTGCACTGTAGATATTGTTGACTTGTCATAATAGGAAAAAGTGTTACTAATAACATTAATGGCTCTGTTCTATTCAAGGATACTTTGGATGCCTGCTCACTCTAACTGGAACCAGTTAGAGTGAGCAGGCATCCAAAGTATCATGACTTGAAATCAAAGCAGCTAAATGTAAGTCAGCCATCATTAATTTCAGTTTTACACCAGTGTGCTTTTCCAACTGTGTCTACTGAAAATGTCTGTGCAAGTGTTGTTGGTGAAGGGGGGCAAATATCTTATTGCAGATTACTTTTGGCCTTGGCTTCACCACATGATTATATTTTACCTCCCCCTTAATGTCTGTCTAGGGGCCATACTATATAATGACCTTGTAAAGTTATTGATCATGACTTGACTACTGTTTAAGTTTAGCGATGGCACTGACACAATATAGAAAATGCATTCTTAATGTAAAATTACACAGTCACTAAACAAAACAGATGGAAGAGTATTTTGTCTATGGCAATTCTTAACAAAAAATATACATTGTGGGTCCCAAGATAAACACAATCATCAAAAAAAACGATATGGAATGGCAAAGAAGTGTGTGTGTGTGTGTGTGTGTGTGTGTGTGTGTGTGTGTGTGTGTGTGTGTGTGTGTGTGTGTGTGTGTGTGTGTGTGTGTGTGTGTGTGATCAAATACATATTTAAAAAAGAAGTTTTGTGAAAATGAGCAAGCCACACAGGGGTGGTTTATTTTTGTGAAAGCGATGACATTTATTACATGTTTTCTTTTCTTTCACAGAAGTGGTGACCACAAAGCTGTACCAGTAAGGCCTGATTAAAAGGGATACATACACCCAGGCCATTACAGAGAGAGTGCTGTAATGGCTTACTCGCAGATCCGACTGAAAATTCTCCCCAGCGTTCGATGTCTCTTTGATAAACTGGTGCAGGTACGAGTAGAGGGACTCACTCCTCACAAACAAGTCCAACTGAGGTCCAGACTAGTTGATGACAGAGGGTGTGTTTTCAAGGCTTCTGCCCTGTACAAAGCAAATGAAACAGGCCAAGTGGATGTCTGCCGTGCACCCTCTCTGGGAGGAAGTTACACCGGAGTGGAGCCCATGGGCTTGTTTTGGGCCATGGCACCGGAGACTCCACACAGTAAACTCCTGAAGAAGAATGTGCTCAGCCCAACACTTGTGGAGATCGAGGCGATGAGTGCAGAGACTGGTGAGCTGTTAGCCTCTGAAACCAACGAGAGAGGATACATGACAGAGGGGATGAAGAGAATACCTGTGCGAGAGGGAAGGATACGAGGAGTCCTCTTCATACCACCAGGTTAGTTGTGTTTTTAGCGACTGGAGAGTGTTCTGCTTAACTTTTACTCACACATTTTTGATTTTCTCCAGGTGAGGGTCCATTCCCAGGAATAGTGGATTTGTACACATTTGGTGGACGTCTCACAGAGCCCAGAGCCAGCCTGTTGGCAAATAAAGGGTTTGTCGTTCTTGCGCTGGCCTATATGGGCTATGAGGATTTACCAAAAAACCCTAAAAAGTTGGATTTGGAGTACTTTGACGAGGCTGTGACTTATCTGAGGAGACAGCCAGAGGTTAGTGTCTGAGACTCAAACAGTAAAGACAATCACAATTATATTATTAGAATCTCAATGTTATCCCTTCCATTTCTTCTGTCTTTGTTTTGCACCTTTTGGGGAAAAAAATTCTGATGAATAACATTCAAACTGAGAATGTATTAGATATATTGGCCCATATTAGAATGAACTGTGTCAATGTTGCCACCTGCTGGCTACTTTCTGAAGGCACATGTCTAAGCCTGGGACAGAAACTGAGGAATATAAAGCATCATTTAGGATAATTCTCTTTATTTGATGAGTCGGACAGAATCTTTTTATAGTTTCAGCTTACATTTTGGATTGTTTGTCAGGCAAAGCAAGACAATACAATACAATACAACTTTATTTATAAAGCACTTTAAACCTCCAGACCAAAGTGCTGTACAGGCAAATAAATAAAACAAAGTAAAGACAATATCACCTCGGGCTTTAGGAATTGTTAAAATGTTTCAGTTTTTTCTGACATTGTTTAAAAATTAAAACAACTAATTAAAAAAATAATGGCGAAATAATATGTAGAACAAGAAGTAATGAAAACAATTGTCAGTTGAAACCGTAGTGTATTTAATTCGGTTTTTGATGTGATTAAGACATTGTTGTTGTTTTATTGCTTTTTATGAATTAGGACATATTAGCAGGGAAACAATATTTTTAAGTTGATTATTAATACAAACAATCTCTATGCAGGTTAAAGGTCCGGGGATCGGCATCATATCGATCTCTCACAGTGGCGGTGTGGCTCTGTTCATGTCCTCTTTCCTCTCTGGGATCTCAGCCACCGTCTGCATTAATGGCTGCAACGCAAATACTGTGATTCCTTTACACTACAAAGACCTCATTATACCACCACTTACCCCTGTCCTGAAGAATATTAAATTCACAGACTCTGGGCTTTTATATGTACGTAATGGCTTACCTGACCCTTCTTTGGAAAAGAACAGGGCGTCACAGTTCCCAATTGAACGTGCCAGCTGCCACTTCCTGTTTGCTGTTTCTGAAGACGACCACAACTGGAACAGTGTTTTCTTTGCCAACCAGGCTGCTGCTACGCTAAGAAGTCATGGCAAAGAGTCTTTTCAGGTTGTTACATACCCTAAAGCTGGACACTTTTTGGAAGTCCCTTACATGCCTCATTGTCCCTCTGGGTTTCATGCAGCCGTAGGGAGCGAGGTGGTGTTTGGTGGGGAGCCAAAAGCCCACTCTGAGGCTCAGCTCGATCTGTGGGAACGAGTCCAGCAGTTCTTCAAGAGCCACTTGGACAACAAGAGTAGGCCTACTTGTTAGCTAGCAATGCTGAATCAAGTGTATCAGAATGCCAGAAGGGCTGTCGTTAGTAACACTTGACACTGCCTTCAGTTTCTAATGAATGACATTTTCAAAGGTGTACTTAATGATACTTAACGAGTACCAGCACGGAAGGTAAGCAATGTAATGCATTGGCCAGCGGCAGCAGCAAAACACATTTTATTATACCTAAAAGAATTACCCACCAAAAGATGTATTATGATTCTCAGTGTATACTATATTTAGAATATTTTCACAACAGCCCTCCGCCACAAGGAACTAAAGCCTCTATATCCATCTTTGATGATAATAATAATAATAATAATAATAATAATCTATAGTCTCTTTAAAGCCATCTGACCTTGACAAGTAATTTGACCTTGTTGGTATTTTAAAGGGTAAGTTTGGATTCACCAAAGTCACACAATCTAATTAAAACATTCATCGAAATCAATGCAGCGATAAACCATCAAATCCACTGTCCTGCATGTCCTGCAAGGTAAAATAACTGTTGTCGATTGAGTCATGGTCCTAAAAAGCACATAGGCTTCAGTTTTCCATTGAAAAGGACTGGAGTCAAGGAAGGGCAGTGAACATTATCTTAATATGACTTGACACTGCTTTTTTTTTTAGGTGCCTAAAGTAATGTGTTGCTGATGCCCCCATCCAAAGCAGTACATTGTTTTTCTACTGGCTTGTATTCATGTAGTTTCTACAAACCAGGGGAGTGCCAACTGCCATCTACTGTATGTGATACACTGACAATGGAGAAGAACCTCATATAACCCTGCTCCAAAACAGCCAAACCAATCTGAATTTGATTCCTTTATTGACTTTTGTAGGGCCGGAACAAACTCAACACGCTTTGGATCCAACACAAGGTCATGTATTCACATAGATTTCTCTTTCACAGCAGATATGTTGACAGGTCCTTGCAGGATATCACAGGTGAAGCTAACATCAAACATGACGATGCCTCAGTTCCATTTAAAGGCAAGGCAGTGAGTGGATGCATAATACCAGGACTGTGACCTGAGGCATGCTGGGAAAATTACCTCCAGTATCTTTTTACATAACACTCTACACAATTGCAGTTTTATCATCCTAAATTCCTTGTGTTTCTGATACAAGTTTGTTAATTCAGTGTTTGATTGGAAAAGGGCAAAGTAGTTTAATATTGTGTTCTTTTAGTGGCATCAGTGTGACAATGTGTTCTTATTGTTTTGCATTGACCATTTATATGATTGTGTTACATTTCATCTGCTTACATTAGCTCAGTAGTGAAGTGTAAGTATTTCCGTTTTCATTTTTATAATATTGAATTAGCCTAATAGATTGTGATTTATTATAGGTTAATGTTCACAGCAGCATATCAAATAGTCGAAATAATCTGTATCTCTTACCAGCAAAAAACACTAATGAATCCATCATTGTAATACAACAATATCCAATATATAAAACTGGATTGGGGCATTATGCTTGATATGTACATAAACTATGTTTTAAAATAAAGGACATTAACTGGAAACAAAGTAATCAGAGAACATTTGTTGTTCCAAAAATGATTTAGGATTGCAGTCTTACACCAAGCAAATAAGCAATTGCATCATTTAGTTTCATCATCCTTGTTATAACGCACTCGCTTACACCAATCAGTGGCTTTATGAGACAGTGAAGAACAGCAGAGACATTAGTTAGCCTCCCAGACAAAGACGCCATGAATATGACTCATAATTTGATTAAGTTTGGCCTCTAGTGGCAGCTCAGCCTTCCTACATTTTTCTTGATGTCTTTTACACATAATGTAAGTGTTGTCACATTCAACGTGAGATGAAACGCATCATTATTAAAGATTGTGCAACAAAAGCCTATATTCGTCGTGTAATTTGATCCCACTGTTGCTATTTATCCCATTGTTTATGTGGAAAACCTTGGAATTTCACATGTAGGGTCTGTTTCAAATGGAAGTGGATTTACTTTGATGATGTAAGCTGTTCTCAGGGATTTTATTAATAATGTAGCCTGCATTAAATAGTCTCATTCTGTTGGGGACACTGATATCTCTCTCAGTACGTCCACCTTTATGCACACAGTTTTTACAGAAGCTGGTGCAGACATGCATGACATGTTTCTAAATCACATGATACAGAATGTGACTTCATGAATGTCAGACATGAATCAGCACTGTGCTGATTAATGCTTGATATTCAAGTACAGTTCATATATTTAGCATTACAATTAGCATTATTAGCATATGATTAGTTAAGATCTTTGATCTCCTGTCGTTTCTCCATGATGGTCCATTTAAGCATCTCCTCGGGGTGTTCCTGTTTGGCTAGAAATAGACTTACACTGTGATGAATAATAACATGAAGTAAATTAGAAATTCTGTTCTGTTTTACGGAGGTATGTCCTCTCCTATTTTGGTATTTCCAGCAAACCAAAGGGGAATGTCACACGTTCCTGTGAGAGAACAGCCTGAGCACAACAGCAGGGTTTGTGTTCAGGGTAAAGTCATGTCTGGTTACATTAGTATATAAGCACCTTCTGTGGCTGGAAAAAACAACAAATTATATAAAGCTTAATTATTGTAAAATGTCAACTCATTTATATGGGTCTCAGGATAACTTATATTTTCTGTGATAATATTATTACTGCTGCATTATTGTGTATGTTGCATTTTACTGCTGTAGATGTTTACAACTGTTAACTTATATAAGCTGTTGGGTAGTTTAGCCTACAGCAATGCGTCATATTCAATTATAATTCCATGTTTGTAGCATTGCTGTTCTTTTAGAAACAAGTATCTCTAAAGAAAGGGGGACTTTTTGTGAGTTTCTTAAAAAAAAAAAGTCCTGTTTTTAGCTCTGCAAAAATGTAAATAATGTGTCCAGTTTTTAAGAAGTAGACTTTACTTACTTAACACATAAAGGAACACTTCATCTTTCAGTTTATCAGACAAAAAGATCATCACATTTGGAGATGCATGGTTTTAACTGGACAGGAAGGAAATGTATATAATATAATGTAACTATGCTGTCAGAGAAGTGAAACAATATATAACAATATGTATCTACAATTGAATAGCTTGAATGGAAACACTTCTTTTTAATTGGTGCTAAAGTTCAGTTAGTGACCTTAGTTACTTTCCATTACTGACCATCAGTGTGTAATTCGGCCACACTTGTCATTCATAAGACTCAGTGGAGTTCCTCGGTGCCATAAAAGAAGAGGAGGGGCTCTTCCTCTCAGTGTGGCACCTCACGCTGTGAGATATTCCGTTACACTGCTCCAAACCTCTCAGGCTACCAATGACCAGACTCTGACAGTGCGACCGCAGCCGGAGAATCAGCTTCACAGACGGACACGATATTTTAGCTGCACGGCCAGAGGGGATGGTGGCGTGTTCTCGGTGCTGCAAGCTGCTTCGCCGGGAAAGACACTTGCAACCCGGTGTGCTTTTGAGGTGCACTCGGTGTCAGAGTAGCATCACTGCGCACGGATTTCAGTGACTGCTTTCTGCCATGCATCCGCATTGGAAGATTATGGGGCATGCTGTCTATGCATGATATTTCCCTGCGCTTTGAGGCTTGATCATTGCATCATGTTTTTTCCTGATGTGTCAGATACATTTCCTGACAGAAGAACCTGTTATTTCAGGCAGCTGCACGCATTGCCTACCTGTGTGTCCGCCTCACTGACATCTCTGCTTGCAAGCTTGTAGATTGTTTTTGGTTGCAAGGCATCGCTATCATCCACACTGAGATGCCTCTCCAATGCTGGCTGCTCACATCCCGCCAGACGTCTTAAACATCGCGGGGTGAGCGACATGGACAGTGGGATCCGGGCTGTGACGGTGGGAGACGGGGCAGCCAATTTCTCCGCGGCAGCCCACCTCTGGCTGGAGCCGCTGAACGCCTCCAGTCCCCCGCCGCTCCGGTGGGACCGCGGCGGGGCTGCGGAGGGCACCGGGCAGCGCCTCCTCCGGGAGCAAGCCTACCGGGACTTCACCACCGCCATCCAGGTGTTCATCCTCATAGGGTCGCTGCTCGGTAAGTCGCTTCTAGTTCTAACACATGTGCAATATTGACAGAAAAGGCCCCCATTACACCTGCATACATTTAAACCTTATATGTTGTGATATAACTCCATTGAAACATTTGGATACTGCATGTTTTCCATGAGCTTCAACTGTTTGGTTATTAAATGTTGGTACATTTTTCCACACAATGTATGCAAGATTAATTAGAATATCTGAGGACATCTGCAAAAACAAGTAATCCTAAAATATCATAAATGCCTTAATGAAATGAATATAATTGGTGTATTCTGTACCGATATTTAACATATGGTCACGGTAATGGGATATTTAGCTCTTCCAACTCATATTGTACATACTTGACCATACCATGACCATCAACAGGCAATCTATTTTATAGAATGATAAGGTAATACATACAAAAAAGAGGTCTGTTTTTCAATCAAATGTGATATAATTTCCCATTTAAACTGGTCAGACAATTAACCTCTTTCAGCCAAACCATAGTTTATTTATAGAATGTTGGTGTTTATATAATTATTCCTTATAAAATTAGAGAGTTTGTAACCCAACAGCCACAAAAAAAACCCCGCAAGATGCCCTCTCTCCAAACTCCTAACATATCAGTGTCAGACATCCCTAAAATATTCAGCCCTGACTGCACATAATGGTGAAGGATGCAGTTTTTTTTTTTTGGGAAGATGCAGAGCATGGTGCACTCAGACTGACTCCTTGTGCACATCTTCCACATTTTCATCATGATAAAGTCCACTCCCTTCTGTTGAAACGGAGGTCAACACATGTAACAGTTATTTGGTCATTGAACATTGAACTGACAGCAGCATTTTTTCTGCACTACAGCTGTCCACATGGATGCACAAAGAAGTAAAATACGGTTTGCACCCCATTTAATCTTGTTTGAAGATATCTGATTGTCGGTGTGTTTTGCCTTCTTATGTTAGTTTGATGGTAATTTTTACATTGAGTGTCAAACAGCGACACTTTATGTTGATGAAAAATAAAAACATACAAAAAGTAAAAGCACTTAAGTTACATTTAATGCCTTCTTCCATTGAAAGGTCTGCAACCCAAAGGGACAGTAGTCTATGGTGGTAAACATGACATGTGTTGGTGACCTATTTTACCATGAAATTGGCAGAAATTGGTTGCAATAACTCATCGTACACAATTTAAGCCTCTTTCAAGCTGAATCTCTGCTGGCTCTGAGACAAATATTCCTGCTTGTGCCAGGAGAAGCTCAGGCTGCTGCTGATGATGATGGAAGTGAGGATTGAGCCGTGAGAATTGACGGAGCGCAGCAGCATATCAGTGTCACCACGTTTGACATCCATTCCATCTTAATACCAGCCAAAAAACATAATCCTCCCGCCAAAAATAAGCACAGCATATGAACGTGTTATTTGTCACATCCTGTCTCCTCGCTGCATTAAACACACACGGCTATATTGCTTGTGCTGTTTGGGAAAAGTGTGGACTCAATCACAGGCCGCTCAAACAGTCCACCATGAGGAAATAGGACGAAATCAAAACTGTCAAAAATGGCAAAATGACTATTGCTCTGACTCATTACCACCTCCTGCTGTGCGGTGCAATGTGGCAGGGTCAGGGGAGCATGACATCAATGGCTGCAGAAATCTGCCTTTTAGCAACACAGCTTAAAATCCTCCTTTTTATCTGTTTGTTGGCTTGGATACGTATAAAACATCTATTTTCCTTTTCAAACAAACTTCTTTATATGAGCCTAAAATGTAAATAAGTAAAAAATACAGCACATATGAGAATCTGAACCTTAAGCCAGAGGTTTGGAGGCATGGATGCACCAATGGAGCACAACAAGTGACATAGGATTTAAATAGAGTATGTTAGAAGAAACCCACACGACCCTCAAACATTATAGTGAAAGGAGATTGACAGTGAAACAGTGAATCCAGGGCATACTTTTAAAAAGGATTGTGCGGCCGATAAAGCTGCTCAAATTAGGCAAAAAGAAAACATGTAAATGTCAAAGCACCTGCAAAGGTTGACATGGAATCTGCACCGCAAACACTATCTCTTTCCTACCATTTGCACATATTTAAAAAAGGAAACATGCAGAAATATAGCGCAAAAGTGGCCCCTTTCTTTGCAAATGAGCCTCATTGCTATAACACTCACACTCAGTGCTAATAGCAACACAGTTATAGTAATTATGATTCAAGGTTTTAGTGGCATTAAAGTTTTAATATAAAAGCCATTATCATTACATATCAAAATGAATACATTTTGCGAGCAGTCCCTATTCAAACTGTAAGGTTGATTGGAGATCTGTTTCATTCCACCTACAAATGAATATAATGTACAAAAAAAAGAGGAGCAGCCAATATTCAGCCTGGCTACGAAACCATAAATAGCCCAGAGAGTAGAACAATGAATAATACAACTGATGATGATCCAGAGAGCGGTGAAAACTGCACAGAACATCACCAGGACGGAGCTGCCATCCATGGAGGACCTATACTCCCAGCGGCTCAGGAAGAAAGCCCTCAGGATTATAAAAGACCCCCATCACCCCAGCCACAAACTGTTCAGTCTGCTGCCGTCTGGCAGGCGTTACCGCAGCATCCGGACTAAAACAAGCAGACTCAGGGACAGTTTCATCCCACAGGCCATAAGACTGTTAAACACCTGAACTGTTGAAACAACATCCTTAACATTAATCTGCTACTTAGTAATTATTTATCTTATCTAATACATCATTCCAATAGCTTGCATATAGACTCTTATTTCACTATTTCCCTTTTTTTAAACTATTTTTCTTTTTGTATTTACTTTTTAATATTTACTTGCACTATATTTTTCTGTTTTATTGTGTTGTACTGTTGGAGAAGCCTGTGACCTAAGATTTTCATCGACATAACTACTCTGTAGCTATGTTCGTATGACAAATAAAGAACCTTGAAAGAACTGTCTTTGAGGTTGAAAAAAGTGTGTTCGTGACTCTCCAGCCACTTTTACAACACAATAAGCTTTTCATTGTATGACAAAAGCTTCAGTAAATCATCAGATGGCACTTACTGTCAGCGATGATGTTGGTTCCATCATGTAGGCACTTTTATTGTCCCGTTGTGGGTGTGATTTAATATCTTTCCATTTTCTAGAGAAAATCTGTCTGAGTGACTGAAAAATAGAAGAAAATATTTGTGCACGTCATGATACATGAACACACATCAGTTTATCAGGTTCGTACATCGTTGGTACACCACGCTAGGGCATTAAAACAATTTGTTAGATGTTTAAAAAGAGGTGCTTTTTAGTTTAAACAAAAAGAGAACACATTGTCACTTGTTAAAGTTAAAAACTGAATATCTGGCACCCCTTAAACTCAGAGATGGGAGTTATATTGATCTTCTCATCTAACACTATGAAAGAAAGCAAACGTGCAATTCCCAAAAATGCATTTCAAGGTTATATCATTCCTATTTATCAGCAGAAAATTGTAGTTTATCCCATTAAAGCAAAGATCAGATTTTTGACTGTAAAGCGGATTAATGTGCCACTGTGTGCACGGCACCCTTACGGATCGTAATCACGTCTGTGAGGAATTACAGAATGTGGATATCTGGCTCTTTATTCCTCTGCTCATTACCATTCATACAGAAGTTGCTCATTGAAACAAAAGCAATTATAACATCCCAGGGTTGCAACAAAAGAAATGTGTGTTAATTATGTTTCACACTTTGAGTTTCAACAGCTAATGACAATATTTTTAGACACCTGGATGAGTCTTGTTCCACACATAACAGCAGCTTATTAACACCTTTCCAGAGAGGACACAATTAAGCTTCATGTGTGTGAAGCAGAAAATATGTTTTAGAAGTATTTTGAGTTATTCTTGTAGTTTGACTCATTTATTAAGTGGAACAAATCCATCATGTGTAGTGAGTGCTCTCTCTTTACATTGGCTGCTGTTAGTATAGTTGCCAAGGAGCTCCTCGAGTGTCAGGTGAGTATTTCAGGCGCTAAAGGACAATGACAATGAAGGCTCTGATTATAAAGGAGTACAGGTCTAAATACTGTCTCCATGATGCTCGAACAAGGACATATTTCATTGTGTGAAGCACTTTGTAACACTGAATTTAAAAACTGTGTTCATGTACGTTTGTTCAGGTTTGAAATGGTTTAAAAGTAACTGCTGGTTTTTCTAAAATGAAGTGCTGTGTTGGCCCTGTGATCCCACCTTCAGTAAATCACTTGCTTTGCAACCACTGTCAGGGTGTAATATCACACCATTGTATTTGTACTAACATTTGATTCTCACTCTGCTTCTCCCAAGAGCCTTTTGTATTTTTTAACCATGATATGTAAAGCCTTGAAAATTATCACTTACTTTTATTATCCAGTGAAATATCTTAACAGCTGTTGAATGCGAGGCATGAAATGTAGTACACATTTCAGCAACGGTTCTAAATGGGTTTGAATCCTACTTAAAGGGGACCTATCATGCAAAATGCACTTTTTGATGTCTTTTATACATAAATATTTGTCCCCGGTGTGTCGGGGAACACACGCAGCGTCAGAAAATAAAACCCTTTCTCTTTTCCTCCGTACCCAAATCTTTTGAAAACGGGGGTACAATGGAGCTAATCCAGATTTACTGCCGATATGACGTCAAAAACGGCGGCGGACCTACAGAAAGTTGCTATCAGAAACAATGCCTGACGTGTTTTGGACATCTTTGTTTACATTAGCAAGCCTCGAGAACATTCAGAGCTAACCTGTACTGTGTAGAGCAAATGTGTTTTTAAAAAGCAGGAAATAAAAAAAAAAGGAACTCACCTTGTGATAACCT
>NW_011361144.1:30190-34882 GCF_000735185.1 Notothenia coriiceps
ACTTCGCCACCTTGACTTGTTTCCCAGTCTTTTGTGTCTATCGTGTCTATGTGTGTGTGTGTGTGTGTGTGTGTGGTGTGTGTGTGTGTGGTGTGGTGTGTGTGTGTGTGTGTGTGTGTGGTGTGTGTGTTGTGTGTGTGTGTGTGTGTGTGTGTGTGTGTGTGTGTGTGTGTGTGTGTATCTACATCGGTACTAGGGACTGACACCAAGAAATACAGAAGGGAGACGTCGGTGGCAGGTCCTCGGACAAGAGGCACCGAGCCACTACGGTCGTAGCAGGGTCTGTAGAGGAACCTGGGACAGGAGTGGAGGAAGGACAGAGACCTAAGGAGGCGCCGGGAAGTCGTAGTCATGCGGAGGAATGTCGCTTCCGAAATCACCGCTCGTCGTCCGCCGCAAGCCGGAGTCGACTCGTCTCAATCCTCCGTCGTCTCAGAGGATACCTCCCCAGGCCAGCAACGAGACCGAGACAGGTACGAAAAACTCTCCAAATATCTGGAACAAACTCCCAGAAATCTGCCGGTCCGCTGCAACTCTGACTACTTTTAAATCCAGGCTAAATACTTTTCTTTTTGCCGCTGCTTTTTATTGAACTATTCATATCTTAAACTGCACTGTAACTTTGAATGTTTATTTTATTATCTTTGCTTTTTAATGACTGATTTTAAATGCCATTTTCTTAATGTCTTTCATTTTTGTAAAGCACTTTGAATTGCCTTGTGTTGAAAGGTGCTATATAAATAAACTTGCCTTGCCTTACACACATTTATGTTCTTCTGCATGATCAATTGTAGCTTTTGTGATTCCCTCACATTACATCTACGGCCATATCTGTGTAAAATGTTTATTTTGTTCAATGACCAAATACTAATGAGATTACAATCAACTGCAGTCTTTGTTTCGTTCTAATTATACATCAAAATGTTTTTGCCATAGCCACGATTTTCCATAACTTGGACCTTAAGTTCATTAAAATTGCAGAACGCAAGAAGTTTACAAACATTGAACTTAATCTGGGTCCTGCAGAATCATTTTACATTGAGTTTCCAGTCTGGCAATAGATCAGAAATGATAGTTTTTTACAAACAGGAACTAAACTGACGATGGAAGTGATGACTCTTGGTGCTTCGAATCCAAGAAGGAATTGCTGTGGTGTTTTATTAAAAACCATAAAACCAGGTGGATAAAGAACATGTTTGACACAAAGGACCCCTGTTTCCTATCAGCAGTCAACATCCTTTTTTATAACCATGACAATATTATTTCTTAGTCAAGTATTTGTAACATTGTCTTCTCACCTGTTTTGAAAGAGCCCAGACAAGCAATGTTGACAACAGCGGTGCTTGTCAGAAAGCGCTAATGGGATGTCTCGTAAGGCAATAACAAAATACCTTCTTTTTTTGAAACGATGAGTATCTGTGCTCGTGTTATTATCCCATGTGATTCCGCTTTTAGAGCATTAATTACAGCTTCATTAGGGTTCCCCTGAAATACTACTCCTGTGTGCTGCTATGAAACCCTTTTCAGTTGGAAACCAGCAACAAAGCACAAAATGTTCCCTTAAAAACAGCTCCATCTAAAACCTCTCCGGCTACAATTCAACTTCCCCATCCACTCGTAATTATTTTGATATATAACCTTGATTTGATAGCTTTAATATCTTTGTAAGCTGTAAACAGATTTGTTTTCCTGGCAATTGATGTTGAGTGTTTGTTTTTCAGACTGTGTACTGAACATTTACAGACAGGGGAACAAATAACCTGCAGGAAGAAATGACATGTTTTTTTCCTCAGCAGGGAACATCTTGCTCCGTCTCTCACAATGAGAGCACAGCTCACACTCTGCGGGTAATTACATTTGGAGAGGCTGATGCCACACGTGTCCCCGTATGCCCCGAATTATTTTCAAAACCTAATTAACAACCATTGCTGTCCTGTTGCTCCAAATGATAGAGGGATCTTAACGTAGAAATGTCAGTTTCCCCGCTTGTACCTTATCAAGTGCTGTCACTCTCAGTTTAGATTTAATTGATTTTTTCACCCTGCAAAAAGCTCTAAATTTGTTTTAGAAACGTTATTTGATCGTTCTTCTTCTTTGACAGAATAATCCTTATTGGTCCTTTTTGAAAACACCTTCAGATGGGATTTTGTGAAGCTGAGTGAAAGGCTTCTACAGAATTACCTGAAAGGTCTGTGTGCCATCACACCTTTGCCAGTTGCTAGTTTTCCTCCAAATTAATACAGATATATCGTTTTAAAAGAGCAAATCTGTTCAAACGGACTGCAATTTGTATATTCATGTCTGCGTATATCCAAAATATAGTGCAACAAGCAGAAAGAAATCTGTGTTTGCATTTACAAATGAAAAATGTGACTTTTCCTGAAAGTTTGTAATGTATATTGATAAAACCAACTGACTGTATTGTGGCACACCATTTGAATTAGACATCAGTTCAAGGTATCAGTTTTGGCCTTAAAAAGGAATCAGTTCATAGGAAAACTCAATGATGGTGTAAAATGAGGAGCCTGCAACTAATCAGATATCTATGTTATATGAATAAAGCTTTATTCTCAGTGCATGCAATACTCCTTTATTTTTCCATACAGTCTCTGTGCTGATCCTTCTATGTGGCTCACGCACTTAAATTAGACTGTCCCCCTTCTTTCATACCGATGAGCAATTTAGAATATCCAGGCAACCCACATTTTGTCTTTCTTGACAGTGAGAGGGAAATGACATTATATGAGAAACTTACAAGAGGAAACATAATGATCCAGGGAATTAGCCTTTATAAATGCCCAGTAATATTCAACGGTTTCTTGCTTTAGTTACATCCAGATGGACAGGTTACATCAGGGCACATGGCAAGTGGCAAAAATAATAGCACAAAGATATATTTCTGTCCTGTGAAAGACATGTTAAAACAAAAGAATCAAAATACATCACACTTTATAGTAATACATAGTATTTGACTTTAAATGATACATGTTAACAGCTATCACTCACTTAATGTTGGCACGCTCAAAAGAAACTAAGGGCGACCAGAAGTCTTTTCTGCTCTGCCAAGAAAATTCCTTTATTCACGTGCCATCCCTCCTGGTTCCTAAGAATCTGTCCAATTGTTCAAAGGCCTTTTTTTTGTAAGCCTTTTAGTAGTAAAAAGGGAGTTTTAAAAAGAAACAAAACTAGCCAAGCAATATGTGCAGAAAATAAACTTTTCTACACAGGTTTGGAAATGAAGTGTTAGTTTCTAAATCCCTACACTTCGTCCCCACAGGAAATGCCACTGTGTTGTGGTGCACCTGCTGCACGAACGTCTTCAAATCTGTGACCAACCGATTCATCAAGAACCTGGCGTGCTCTGGGATCTGCGCCGGGCTGGCTTGCGTTCCCTTCGACGTGGCGCTGGGAGCGAGTCCTCGCTGCTGCTGGTGGCTCCACACGCTGCTTCTCTGCAAGGCCATCAAGTTCCTCCACAAGCTCTTCTGCTCCGTCACGGTGCTCAGCTTCAGCGCCATCGCCCTCGACAGGTCAGCCCAGGAAAACACACTTGTTTCCACACATGAGTAGTAGGCTACATATAAGTTGTGGCGGCTCAATTTCCAGTTCAGTTTGAGTCGCCGAGAGGCTTGGCTATATTCTGCGACACGTTTTCAAAGAGAAAGTCTGTAGGCCTACTGAAGTCAGATAGTTTGACGATATTTAATAAACAAAATCCAAACATAATAACTATAGGGACAAAAACGGTCAACAGATAAAATGACAGCACAAACTCACCCTCTGTCATCCGCACTCGACATTAAACAGGTGATCTATACCAGTGGTTCCCAACCTGGGGGGCGCCAAAAATCGCAGGGGGGGGCGCCAGGCCTCAGATGATTTGAGGCCAAATATCATATTTAGACTTTTTTTTTTTTTACTTATAATTGTAAAGCAATACATGATTGTCACTAAAAGCCTTGTCACTACATTACAATAAAATATAAAAAATAATTGATTAATTAATTTGAATAACAATTCAAGTTAGTAGCTATTAAAGGCATAAAAAGACAGAAATGTATAATTCTTTCTTTAATATAAATGTTTCTTCTGCCCGTAAAGTGTCCAAACCAGGCTTGTCTGCATAAGCGCATTTTTAAAACATAGTCATTGTCCATGCTGGTTTCAGTTGGATTATTTGTCACAGTTGCTCCAATCAGATCGGTCTCCTCCATTTTGTAGATTATTTACGACTTTTTAATCCACATAAACATATCGGCAAAATCCGGTTTACTTTGAGCATGTGTTTTAAACAGTTTAATCCCTTTGTGAATTGTTTCCACTTGCGCCGTCCTTTAATTTCTTCATACAGCGGGAATCCAAATGAATTAATCCTGAGTCCAATAACCATCAAAGTCACTCCAATAGTGCTCCTTAATTACGCTTTCATCCTCCTTTAACAAAATACTTCACATTCATCCAGTTTGTGACAGTAGTTGTAGCATTTTTTAGACTTTTAAACATTAATTATCGCTGTTTCTCCCCCCCCACACACACAAACGGCGCAACTTCCAACAAGAGTCATTTGGGGGGGCTCTTGGGAAAAAAGGTTTGGAACCCCTGGTCTAATGGAGAGTGAGGTGGGCTGAAGATCGGAGGGTTGTGAGTTCAAATCCCACCTGGAACACCACCACTAGTGTGCCCTTGAGCAAG
>NW_011361144.1:34927-43859 GCF_000735185.1 Notothenia coriiceps
GTGTAAAAGTTAGTACGATTCTAAGGGCCCGTGACTGACAGGGGCCCCAAACTATTTTAGAACATTAAGAAAAAAATGTTAAAGTGAACCAATGTGATTTCTTTTCATGATGCGGCCCAAAATCCCGTGGCGAGCGCCCCTGGAGGCCAGCGCATAACGTTGAGGTGGCCGGGAAATCGTCAGGCTGAGATTAAATGAAAGTTGCGAGTGATCGAGGATCTTCCTGGATGCTTTACCTTACATTTGTAAGGCAACCACTATCCTCTATTTGGAGAGTCACGTTTATCTAATGATACCGACTACTGCTTGGTGTGTCGCATAGACTGATTGCGTACGCCGGCTCCAGAGTGGCCCCACACGTAGTTTGCATAGCTAAACTGCGATTGGGTAGATCTCGTTGCATGTCAAAGTAGGATGAATGCGTCTCATGAATTAGAGCAAGGAGAGGCTGTCCAGTGACCTAACGAACCACATGTCTGCTGAAAGAAACACCAGACAACCAGCGGATGAATGACTGCATACGTGAAATAAGCCTCCGATGAGTTGTGAGGATGCACATGCATGCCAGTACAGAAAGTTACGCCGTTGACATTGGTCTAGCAGAATGACCAGAAGCGCACATCTTAGCTCTGCAATCCTTTGACAATAGAGCATGGGTGAACATTATCCCTTACATCAGGGGTCGGCAACCCCTGGCACGCGTGCCAGCATTGGCACGCGGCACCGTAACCAGTGGCACACTAGGAATAAGTGGAATAAGTATGCAAAGTATTTAAATTGTATTTTCGGATCCTGAACGAGACCGCCGCCAGAGCGCGTCTCCCCGTTACCTGCAGAAGGAAGCCATGCACGCAACGCAGCCCCGCTCTCTTTACTCCAGGCGACTTTCTGCCGCTTTCCTCCGTGGTGCAGTGCTGATCGTTTCACCACGGAGGAAAGCACTTCACTAATTGCATTAGGCCTACCCATAATGAGCTGTACAAATGCCGCAGTTTTTGCGTGGCTGTGTATTTAGTTGAAAGCCCAGTGGCGATCTGCTCATCTCTCTTCTAAATAATATGCTACAAAGGGGCGGATTGGCCATCTGTGTGTTGAAAATTTCCTGTCGGCTCCCAGACCGTATCGAGGAGGGCAAAATCAACAAGCTTCAGGTTCAATGACCCACTTTAGCTTAAATGACTGGAGAGAGGCGAGCTCTTCTTGGGAGGCCGTTGCATTTATTTAGCTGTTCTTCTGTTTCACAAAATACATCACAGACCTCTGTTTTTCTGCTTCCTCGTTTCACTTCCAGAAACATACACACGTTCCCTCACTGTCGCTCTACCATCCACAAACACACATGCACAAGCCACACCCCTCTCTCTCTCTCTCTCTCTTAAAGGGACAGCGATCTCATCTCACTCTGCATGACCCTAATATCATAACATGTGTGCTCTGGACTGGAGAATCACAGAACGGACGATCGTCCTTATTATTATGCCGTTTAAACCAATTATTTAAATGTGTTTGTTAAATTCGGCATCAGGTCCACACACTGCTTCCAGCGAGGCTCCCCCCTCCCCCCGTTGATAATTCTCGATCGTTGGCACGCTGATAACATTTTATTTTAAATGGCACTTCATATCAAAAAGGTTGCCGACCCCTGCCTTACATTAATGATACTCTCGTGTTTTGTTCAGCAGGATAATCTCCACATTGAACACCACTCTTTTCATTTTTAAAGCATAAATGCAATCAACAGAAGTAAAAAGCCAACGCTAGGCTATAACCACACTACATTACGGTTGCAATTCTGCACGTCCCCACCAATAAGCTAAAGGTGGCTAATGTTTGGGGTGATGACGTTATGTAGTATTATTTAGTCGCTTTTTAGCAATTGACAAATTTAAGGCACATAAAAGCTTTAGACATTCATTAGTGGGGTATTTACTGACGTATTTTAGCTGATAGAACAAAAAAAGAACATTTCCTCAGCTTGTGATAGCCACAGGTCTTTTTTTCAGCCATCTTACTGAAAAAAAGCAACAAAAATACGTTGACTTCGAGACGAGCGGACAGGAAGTGGTAAAATGCTGACTATTTCAAGGTTCTAGGACCCATTCCTGCACATCTCTTTTAAGCTTTTCTATTTGTGTGCAGCAAGTACGATAAATGTAAGTACAAGTACGCAGATGAATTTCCCAGCATTAATATTATACCTTAAAAGAAACATGAAAAAAAGAAAAGAAAGAAATGCTCAACTAGCCCGGGGGGATCTTCTTTAAGTGTATTTATAATGTGCAGAACATTAGGCGCTTTCACACCGGGGTACTTTTACCTGTACTTTCCCGTTTAGTTCCGATAGTTTCTGGAATTTTGCGTTCACACCAAAAAGAAAACTTAGTTCATGAGAACTTTTACCCCCTTTTTAGTGCCTGCTAGAGAGGTGGTACTATCCTGGGGAGGAAAAAGTTCCAATTTCTGATTGGCTGGGAGAATTGCAAACCACGCCCCGTAAAACTCGGAAAAGTCTTTTGAAGCCGCCATTGTATTTGCTGGCATTAGCATTATTAGCATTAGCATTAGCCCCACGCACCAACGGAGAGAGAATAACTTATGGCAACACAAAAAAAAACATTGGAGCAGTGGAGTGATGAGGAGGTTTCGGGGTTCTGGCGATTTACTCGGAAGGCTTCAGCTTCTACTGAAGCCAGTCCCCAACTCCGGGGACTTCCGGCCGGGGACTTCGTGTGGCAGTATACGCCGTGAAGTTGTTTGCGGCCTGCCAGTAAACCCAAAGCAGAAGAAGAAGAAGTGACGTCAGCGGCTTCATTTGCGTAATCTTCCCTCAGGGAACTTATTCCGGTGTGAACGCGATTGGCTCTAGTTCCATGGGGGAACTAAGTGCTGGCACTAAGTGCTGGGAACTAAGTACGGCAAAGTACTTGGTGTGAAAGCGGCTAATGAGTACTTTTATTGGGAACAGCATAAGGTTTCATGTGTCTGGACAATAAATGTCATGTCAATCTAAAGTTAATATGTTTTTCCATTAGACACTATGTGCATGTTAGGGTTTGTAAAATATCTTGAATTGAAGGTGAATCATATGTTCATCCATGTGTAGAGCCATTTTAGACACCTGTCCCCCATTTATAATCCTGTCTAGTTTATTCTAGTAATAGTCATGAAAATGCGATCTCACAGACAGACGGAAAGTGAAGTCAGTCTCTCAGGCAGTGAAAAACAAACTGCCACTTATGATTCAACCATTAGGCCAACAATGTGGCCACTCAACATTTCTCTGAGCTATTTTGGTACGTTTGCTACTTCGGAAAACAAAAGGTTTCTCTGAGACTGTAAAATAACTTGTGTTGTGTTACGTTTTACAGACAGTACTTGCGTTCCTATAATCCCTTAACATGTCTAGAGATTGAAAGGTTTTATTTTCCTTTTAATGGTGTTTTCTCCCACTTCTAACTCTTTTGTTCTTTTGATATTGGTCTTACTTTGGGTAAGACAGAAAAAGAACAATTAAAAGCTGCAGTCTTTATTAAAGTTTATTATAAATGTTGGCATATACAGACACAGAAAGGGGACAATGGTCTTTGTTGTCACCCAAGAGTGCTATTAGGCTGCCTTCCAAATGACTTTAAGCACATGCTGTTGCTGCCCTAATAAATCAAAAAGTATTGCTGTTAATATCATTTCATGTAAAAGGAATATGCTTTGGTGGTACATGGTAACATGAAATATTGGGAGACAATTCAAATTATCAAGTGCAAAATCAAGCAACAGAAGAACATTTCAATACAAAACTAAAAAGGTACTTTGAATGTATTTTTTTAGATGAATGGAATTAAAAGCTATGAAGAACTGTTGCATAAAGTATGGAAATATTTTAAACATCATTTATCGTGCTACCTATCGTGACATTGTGCCTTGTGCCATTGTGACACCATGGATGTATAAAGAGAACTTGATTTTTTGGAGGCAGGACCCCGTTCATTCCAAGGAAAGATGCTCAGTGGTGCATAAAGAGCAAAAGTACCCGTGACTGGGCCCATAGAGCGAGCACAATTGAGTTTTCCATAAGCCAAATCCACAGCCAATCGCAGCTCAGTCAAATGAATGGAGAGGGAAAATAACACTGGATTCAGATTTGAGCACATATTACAACTTGTAGGCCCTAATGATAAAAATAAGGGCTGTTCAAGTTTTCGTACTGGCTACTTGTTTTAGCTAAAAAAAAAATTATGCGCTGATATACAGATGTCTCCTTTCCAATGTAAGTCAATGGAAAAAAGTGTTTTTGGGTCCAATGACATCATGGATTGACAAGGAAGTTGCACTTTGTCAACTACGAACATTTGCTTCTGACAAGCAAAGGATTGTGGGTCAGAATAGAAAAATTAGCTGGCTTGCTTACTGCAAAATGCAACCAGGTGCACAAGGACATCCTGTTCTTTTCTCTCTTTTGCATAATGAATTGGACATATCTATTGGTGCAAATTAAATCTTTTTCTGGTATTGTACAAGTATGGTATGTGTCTTGGAATGTTGCCTCAGGGCTTATACAATAGGTGAACATAATTATTGTGTAACTTTGAAACTAAACAAAGCTAAAACAACTACTTTCGATAACACACATCCATCTCAGTCACTGGTTGAACATTAACCATTGTCCGAGTAAAACATGTGTTTGTAAGGTTATCAGGGTGCACTGTAGCGGCGTGTGTGACCAGCCCCACATTCCTCAGCACTCCTCCCAGTGAGCCATTCACCTCTCTCACACACACACGCACACGCACACGCACGCACGCACACACACACACACACACACACACACACACACACACACACACACACACACACATACACACGTAAGCGTCTGGGACGCTTATCTGTGTCACACAAAAAAAGAGATTACACTCTCACTGACTAACGCACAGTCAGGTGGATCACTCACTAAAATCTCATACACACTCTCTCTCCTCCCCCCTGTCATTTACTCTTCTCAGGTTCTAACTTGTTCTATGCTGGTGATGACTGTTACTGTTGTTGCACTGTCAGCACACCATAAAAACTACTTATTTTTAGATTAAATTAGCCCATCTTTTTGGACTCAAGAGGTTTATTTTTATTTTGACTTGAGCTTTATTCCACACTGTGTCTTGACATAAACTGAGCAGTGAACATAAGTACTTAATATGAGAACAGGTTACACAGCATGTAATTAAGATTGTTATTGTCAATTTACAATGCACTTTAATCCAGGATAACAGACTGAACAAAGGGTGTCACCTTACTTCCCTATGAGTTTATACTTCTCATATCATCTCTGTGTTCTGTTATCATTTAGCTTATTTTTGGGCTTTTTGCTTCTCCTAATTATAATAATTTCATTATTATTTTGTTTGTTTTTATCTTATCTTGCATTGGTAATTACCATCTTGTCTTCCTTTGCTTTTGTTATCAGCATATAGCTAAGGTAAACTCAAAGGCTTTGGCTAGAGATTGAGGAAGGCTTTAAAGGGGCCTATTGTGCTAATCTTCAGGTTTAATATTGTATTCTGTGCCTATACTGTGACCAGGGGCGGACTGGGACTACAAATCAGCCCGGGAATCTCGACCGGCCCACTTCGGTACCGCCGGCCCATTTCGGTACCGCCGGCCCACTTCAGTACTGGCCCATCGGGATTCGTTCCGAACGTCCCGATGGCCAGTCTGCCCCTGACTGTGATATGCCTCCATGCTTTAATGTTCAAAAAGCCCTTTATTTGTCTCATACTGCCTGTGCTGCAGCACCTCTTTCCACCCTCTGTCTGAAACCAGAGCCCAGTCTGCTCTGATTGGTTAGCTGGCCTGCTCTGCTGTAATTGGTCAACTGCTTAAAGATGTCCCTCCCCTTAGCCTATCACGTACAATGTGTTGGAGCGCTAGCCAATGGAAGCTTGAGTGTTACATAGTGATGTCAATATGTTCTGGAAGTAAACAAAGGAGTCCAATGGAGGGGTTTCAGGCAGGGACACAGGGATTTTAGCCTTTGCAGACCATTCACATGCACAAAAACCTTTACAGGAAAGGGAAGACAACACAAAACATAATTGGGCTCCTTTAATAAAAGAAGAGCATACAGTGAAGCTGTTATTTAATAAATGTGTTTTTAGGAACATACACATACGTAAGTGAGTCAGCTGTTATCCCGAGACAGGAAGTGGGTGTGTATAAGTATTGAAACACAGAGACATTAATCATATGTACATTTAAAGTGGACTGACAGCCAGTGGTCTGTGCAGCGCTGCCTCCTGATTGGCTGTGGCGCTTTGATTGCTTTCTCAAGAGAAGTTTCCTGGAAAACCTCACATGCAATTTCTGTCCACAGTTCCTGCTTTGATTACAATGTCTGCTGGTTATACAATTTTTAACAATTAGCTTTCCCGAGTAGCGGTGTAAGCCACAGGATGAAACCACAAAGGAGGACTCAACTGAGAAACAGCAGAGAGCGGTCCCGTGGGTGGGAGACTTGAGGATTAAAGACAATAATCATTGGTTTTGCAGAATGCCAGGGTGTGTCTGACCAAAGGTGGCTCCTCCCTCTTTGCCCTTTATGTCTTTCAACAACATTTCCCCGATTACAAGTCTAAATGGTTATCTAGTTTCTTCTGAACTCCATATTTCCAACCAGACATGCACTCATTCCCTCCCCCTCCTGCTGGATCCTCCTTCATATCCTTCCTTCAGATCCTCAGTACACTCTTGGCTGAGGCTGAAATAAAACAAATCCTCTGACAGAACTAATTGACTCCTTTCATTTTCTTTGTCATGGTTGAAAAGCCTAAATCTGGCCGTATGTCATAATGCAGACAACATGTGAATAAACCTGCTGGTGATTCCAGTAAAACAAGTACAAACCCTGCTATTAAATTTTAATCATACAAGATTTCTGAATGGCTAAATGGTGTTTCTCAAGTTCAAAGATAATATCCAATGCAGTGTTTACTTTGGCCCATCATTATTTCATGTGATGGGAACATTTTGAAATGGGCTGTTGGCCTTTCTGTATGCTGATAGGAGATCGAGGCTAATTGAGCAAACAAAAGAGGGGGTTCTTGAGTATTTATTTTGTAAAACATGAGTAATCTGTGTCACAGTGCTCTAGGGAGGAGATCATGTGGTGTGTTTTTGGTTTCCAGTATCTGCCAAACCCACAGAGAGAGTGATTCCCAAAAATACTTTTTCAAAGAAACTCACATTTTACAGATTAGAAAACTGTGACAAAGCTGCCATGAAGTAATAATCAGATGTTATGCTTAGATGCATCAGCTGTTGTGTAAATTCAACAAAAATAAAAACCAAAATAGTGAAGAAAATAAATGAATAAAAATATGTTGGGTGTACCAAACTCATTTGCGTGGAAACGGTTGACACAATAGAAATATGTTAAACTAATTAGTAGAAAAATAATTGTATAAAGAGATGGAGCCCTAGCCAAAAGAAGTGGTACATAGTGATGTCACTGTGGCTCAGTGGGGACAGTGTCAATGTCCCCGGGCAAGACACTTAACCCCAAATTGCTTCTGTGGGGGAAGTATTGAGTGTATTTAAGTCGCCTTGTTTAAAAGTGTCTGATAAGTAAAAATGGAATTAAACCTAAAATGTTAAAGTGTATGCTGGCATGCAGCCAAATGGCTCAATGAAATATCACCTTCTTGCTGATCTCATCAACTGTAAGTTTCTAAGGTACAAAACCCCACCCAAAACACTTATTTTCATAATGATTACAGTAGACCTGTTCTACTTACGAAAAAACACAAGCACGCACATACACACATAGCACATTGTAATTATGACAGGATCTAACATTGTTAAAAGCAACCTCCTTTCACCTCTTCTACACCGCACCACCAATACCGGGGGGAAACGCGTCATCTGCAGGAAACAGTGTCTGAGGGCATCTTAATATACAATAAATTATGAATGTTTTATATCCATGTAACGGGAAGAAACTCAGCTAACTGATAATTTTTTTTTTTTTCATAAAAAAACACAAAGCTAGCGCTGAGCCTATGAATTAGCCACGAGCGAAAAATGCTAACGGTGTTTTGCACAGAAACTCATTCATAACTCCCTTATTACTTATCGTAGCTGCACGTCCAACCCATCGATCTGATCGGGAGATGACACAGAATTGATCGGTATATACGTAATCACTCCATGATAAAAACTCCCGAGGATATTAACAAGAACAGACATCAAAACATGTGGCGCTAGGTAGCTAAAAACAGCAACATGGCTCACCTTGGTCGTTGTCTGGTCAAAAGTGGTCTTCAATGGCATTAAAACGATAAAAACACTGCTGAAGTTAATCCATAGATTAATCCAATGTGTCTGTGTCCCTTTGAAATTATTTCTGATCATCCATAAGCAATAAACCTGCTTTTCCGTTTCCAGATGTCAGAGCGAGAGATAGGTTCACTCTGATGCAAACCTGCATGCGCAAGCCCCCACCTTCTTTTTTTTACCATGTGTGTGTATGTGTAAATTCCCCTTAGATTCTATTGGCTCTAATGGTCAAAAAGAGATGTCAATCACCAAAATCGACCAATGGGTTCCAGAGAAACGGTAAAAACGCCCATTTCCACCCAAATCAACTCAGAGGTGGAGTTGTTTTTGCTAAACCTCTCTAAAAAGGTGAAATGTCACTTGTTTTGCATCAATCTTGATACAGGGTACTTATTATATGTTGTACTTTGGATTCCTAAAGCCTTTAGTCTACCTTACCATCAGAGTTACTGTAATAATATTACTTTTGTCGGTAACGGAGTAGTGTAACGCGTTACTTTTATAATTCAGTAATCACATAACAGTTAATAACATTGCCCTGACACGCGTTACTTCGTTACTTTTATAAAATAATCACACTCACTGACAGACAAGAGGGGTTTCCGCCGCC
>NW_011361144.1:43898-61493 GCF_000735185.1 Notothenia coriiceps
TACCATCATCCAAGGGTAGTTTTCACTATAAGTAAAAAATATTTTTTGGACGGACACTATAATCTATGTTCAATCGGAATTTTCTTTAAAATAAAAAACATCTATATTGATTCTGACTTTTCTACATCCAACTCACAGGTTTACCATTACCTAGAGAAAAAAGATTATTAAGTTTCCCCTTTTAGAAGTGTAGTTATGGTCATTTGTTCTGGAAATGTCATTTTTCGAGCCTGAGACCTGAAAAACAGGCTTGGGGTTTAACAGGTTAAAGGGTTTGGTTCATTTGGGTTTTCTCTACAAATATCTTTTCATTTCCTGAGAATTTCCTGTGAAGGTATTTTGAAGAAACATTTATTAAACATTTCCTTTCTTTAAAATCTGTGCTTTTCCTACTGTGAAACTGACACGTTCACTGAGAAAGGCCTTAATGCTGAAATTATTTGTCTTTCTGCGTCTAGATATTACTCTGTGCTGTACCCGTTGGAGAGGAAAATCTCCGATGCGAGATCCCGAGATCTGGTCATCTACATCTGGGTCCACGCCATGGTGGTCAGCCTCCCCGCGTTCGCCGTGACCAATGTGACGGATGTGTACGTCACCTCGTCCTGCTCCGATGACCACGCCCGCTCGCTGGGCCACATGGTGTACGTGTTGGTCTACAACGTCACCACGTTGATCATGCCTCTCGCGCTGGTCTTCTTCTTCATGCTGCTGATCCGCAGAGCACTCAGCAGCAGCCAGAAGAAGAAGGTGATCATCGCGGCGCTGCGGACTCCCCAGAGCAGCATCTCCATCCCGTACGTGTCCCAGAGAGAAGCCGAGCTGCACGCCACGCTGCTGGCAGTGGTATTGGCCTTCTCCGCCTGCAGCGCCCCCTACGGAGCTCTGGTGGTGTATCGCACCATCTTGGCAGACACTAAAGAGCTCCCCGCCTCCTTGTACCTGACGGCGCTCTGGCTCCCCAAGGTGTCCCTGCTCACAAACCCTCTTCTGTTTCTCACTGTGAACCGCTCGGCGCGCCACAGCTGGCTGGACCTGCTGGCCCGGATCCACAGACGCTACAGCCGCCGTAACGTGGTCAGCACCGGGGCACTGGACTCTTTGGGAGCGGAGGGGGTGATCGGGGAGCCGGTTGGGCTGGAGACCGCCGGCCGCTCCGGGAGCCAGCTCCTGGAGATGTTTAACATCGGCCAGCAGCAGATCTACAGGCCCTCTGAGGAGGAGGAGGACGTGGAGAACGAGGTCCCTCCTCAACTATCAGGGGGCTGCTCTGGGCCTAAAGACGACCTCAAGGGCAGGTCGAGACTGGGGAGCTTTAGAGGGGAGGTGATCACCACAAAGGACCCTCTGCAGGGGTCAGGGGGGGGTCTGATCATCACTAAGGATGGCCCTCCTTTAGTCACAGCGCCGCGGACGTCTCCGGTCCACACGTGTGCTTACGCCTCTTCATCTCAGGTGGCCCCAGCGACCCCTACCGAGGCGGAGGACTCCCCACAGTTTGGGTTCGGACCCTTCGAGCTGCCCCCCCAGTGGTTACCAGAGACAAGGAACAGCAAGAAGAGGCTGCTGCCGCCGCTGGGGAACACCCCCGAGGAGCTGATCCAGACCAAGCTGCCCCGGCCGCGGCCCGAGAGGCGGATCAGCCGGAACAACAAGGTGAGCACCATCGCCACCGTGGACCTGTGAACCGCCTCTGATCCGCAGCTCTGGACCCCACTCATTACAGGGGGTGGGGGGGGGGGCTTCGGCAGGATATTGATGTGTCAAGCTGCTCGGTGAGACGCCGCTTGGTTTCTCTTTGTCAATTCAAACATTTTTTCAATTTTCTCAGACGCTTTGTAGAAGGTTTTTCAGCTCGACTACTGCAGTTTTCTTATTGGACAAGAATCAGTTTGATATCAAATATTTACCACGCTGGGTGAAATGTGTCCAACTTCCCTTGCGACTCGGACAGATCCAATTACTTGATTAAGGACTTCTATAACAGCTGCATGATTATTGGGACAACAGATCTCTGTTTTTGAATCTGTTTTGATTAGAGCTGGCATCGGTAGTTGAACAGGACACACTGTACAAATCCAATTATCCCGAGGGATGCACTGATACAGAATAATATATTTCCATAGCACATTATGAAGTGAGGATATTGAAACTACTATCAACACATTTTGTAAAATGGTTATGCTGTGATTGCACTCTGTAAATGAACACATCTCAGTGTCAGTCCTTTCTCTTAACCCTTTGTGGGAATGTTTTTTGTAACTATGTTTGCTTCACTTTTTGGGATTAACTCGTCCCTCGCTGGCCTTTTTTTCTCACGTCGCTTTTGAGAAATATTTACATATCCTCTAATGTGTTAGATGTTGTTGTCATTTGTACTTCAAATGTAAGTGGATTTGATAAAGATAAAAAATGCAGATGTAATGTATGCAAATACCTGTTATAAAAATGTGAAATGTTCAGGGTTTATCTGTGTTTTTAGACTTGTTTTCTGGAACACACAGTGCATTACATAAACAGAAAAAATGGAAGAACGTTACCAGTATGTTTTAATACAAAAATACACAGAAAAGAAAATCCAGCTCCAAGTATCCACGAAAAATCAATTTCATGGATTTCTCCCTGGTTTTCCTGAAAATCAATTCCTCAATCGAATGACTGTGAAAAAAATTAAGCGGAAAAAAAAGCCGTAGTACAAGCGCGGCTTTTTACATCATCAGAAGCTGTGAAATGGTTTTCAATTTCTCAGACTCTCACCCTGTTGGCTGTGTCTCCCGTGTGAGGCATAATTCAATAGTAGCAGCCTCAACCTGAAGCTTTGGCCGAGGCAAACAGAGCCGGGCTGCACTTCAAATATTTGTCAAGCTGTAACTCCCTTCTGGGCTACCCACAATCCCCTGCTGTGTCCACAAAAACCTGGATGCATATGCTGCATCCTACCTGTGCTGTTATCAGGTGGAATTGTGCACTCACACTTGACTGGAAACAGTATACATTGCTACTACTTAAAAGCAGGATGTAATGTGATTATTCTTCTACGTCTGCTGCTCTGTTGTTGACTTTTTAGAGACTGTTATGGCAAAAAACAGTAGCTGCCATGGTGGAGATACAGTTTTGAGTCTTAAATGCTGCGCGTAATTCAATGCGTCACAGTGCAACAGGAAAACCATTGATTTCTTTGGTGTGTTTAAGAATACTCTGGCCTTCACTCATTTTTTCCACATGATTTAATTCAGGTCTTATTCAAACAACCTTTTACTGAGACCATTATGAGCTTGACGACAGAGGTTCAGAGCAGTGATATTATACAGAAAGGGTTTAACATGAGGTGAGTCTTGGAACCTGATTTGCACAAAAGGCTTGACATTTCAAATGAATATAAAACCCATTTTCCACATCTGGTTCTTATGACAGATTGCATCCTACATAGACACAATGTGCCATATCCTCCTGGGACCCAGCCCATTGAAAATGTCCACTGTAGGACATTTTGTTAACATGCATCTCCTTTTACTCTTTTGAGCTACTCTATCAATCCCTGATGTACTGTACAGAGGACATCCTGGTCTTTCCAGTGTTATGTCATTGGTTAGAATTGCATGCTGGGAAGTTCCTCTTTCTTTTCATCCAAAATGGCTGGCATACCAAAAACTAAATGTTATAGAAGCAGGAGAAGTCAAATATTGTTGAATAATTGTAATTTTTACCATGAAAATCATATATGTTCTTGTTTATTAACATGTGAGGAACTATATAATTAGTTCTGAAAGCAATTCAATAATTCAAGTTTTCAAATAACAGCCCTTTTATAAATGTCCATTCTATGGACGTCAGGACCGTCTTCATGGACTTAATGACTCAATATTGTTGCAGGAGACGGAACTGAAGCAGACATTTTCTGCACCAGATAGTTAAGGGAGATTCAGATTTTGAGCTCTCAGATGATGAGAGAGATGAGGATTTCACACCTGGGATAGAAGAGGGTCAAGAGGAAGGGGGGGAAAGATGCAGGAGGCTCCATGAGCGCACAGATACAGACAGAGAGACAGATAGGGACGAGCTGGAAAGACATGGCCCTCTGTGAGCCAAGAGTAGCACGTATGTCTTATTGATGTTTATATTTTAAGTGGAGCCATGAAAAATGAGAATTGCCTCAGGAATGCAAGCTTTGTTTCTATGAGCAAGGTCAAATGGAGACCACATCCATGCAACTAGTCAAGATGACCCTACAGCCCCTGCCGACTGGAGTCAATGAGGTACTTTTCCACTACATTGACTACAAACTCTTTGAAGATCTGGAAAGATTCACCAAAAACCAAACTAGTTTTTTAGTGACCAAATAAACAGCAATGTTCAGATCAATTACTTATTCATGTTTTAAATAAAGGTGAATGTATTATTGTATTAATATCACTCTATAACCATGATACGTTACATAGTCTATCTGTTCATTTTGGCTGTCTTTTCAAACTAATATGGTCCCGGCGTCCTCTACAGTGGACATACTGTAACATTTAAAAAAAAGTCTAAATTGCAAGATGTCTTTTTCACACTAAATAGGTAGGAAATCACAAGAAAAAGGAAATTGGAAGACACTTTTTTTCCTCGGGTCCCAGGAGGATATAATATTACAGTTGAACTTATAGTCACACAAGAAGAAGAATGTATGTATTTATCCTAAAAAAAACAGAGAGTGCAGAGAAAGTAAATATTTCATTTGATCGTTTTACAGACAGATTCAACGTGGTCTTTCCAGTCAGGAAGGCTGGTGTCAGATGATGAAACAAACAATTGATTCCATATTCTTTACTTGTAATCTCATTATTACAAGCTGTAATCATGATCTTCCTCATCATCGGGTTTCGGGGTGCGATAAAATCAACCTTGAATCTGATCTTTTATCCCCATCTTGTACGAGAAGTCATCGAAGTGCGAGAAGAAATGTAAATGTATACATCTACAGTTCAATGACAACTTGGAAAACTCTATCTGAGCTGATGAAGCCCAGGCAGCCTGACTGAAAGCTCCAGAACAGCCACTAATCTGTCCTTGTGGTTTCTCAAAGTAAGTATTTTTCTTGTATATTTTCATGCAAATGTATTACTTTAAAGTTGAAGAAAGAAATTAGTACATTTCGTTGCCTTTTTGTGCATACTCTCCACATTTACAGCCACATATAATGTGTCACGATGCATCATTAGTAAAACACTTCCTTACTGTACAAACTGTGTGAAACTAACCATCTTTTTTGTTTTTCTCCAGTTACTTCATAAAAGGCAATGTTTTTCATCGTGTTTTCACATGTTTTTTTTGACTGAAGGGGTATTGAGCGTCTAGAGTCTAGACTCATTAATAAGAGATCAGAGGCTTACTGACTAAGCAAAATCTGTAATGTATTCTCTCAGCAGAATAACCCCGAGGTTTGGAACCAGAACCATGTCAACAAACAACACTCAGCTTCATTTCACTATAAATGCTCTCTTGTTAGCATACATGGCAGAGGAAATCACAGTTTTTCATTTTAAATTAAAACAATTTCTAGCAGCTGCAATCCAGACTGTAGAAGTAGAGTTTAATCTTCTTTGCAGTCTGTTTAAGAAGGAGCACAAGGAGCTTTTTGTGTAGCAGAAGCAGGAGAACAAACTCTCTGTTTGTTGTCAGCTTTGGTTTATTGTAATCTAAGCAGGAATTGTCGTCATTGTTGATTTCTCCCCTCGCAGATCTCATGGAAAGTCTGCTGTGGAAAATAGTCTTGTGTAACTGGTGCAGTCTTATGGAAAACAAGTAGGTAAGAGGTGGATATACAAAGGCAGATTTTATTACTAATTAAATACCAATATGAAGCTCAAAAACACTACAAAGGGCTTGTATAATAGGATTGGTTTTTTGAAAATACATTTCATGAACACGTTCTTTTCACTGAGCTTCTAAATTAAAGAGTTATGCATACATTACATATTCATTTGTCTAATGCTTTCAGAATAACTTGTGGAAATGCAGCACAGTGGCTTTGTTCCTAATTGGGTTTTTTATGTTAACGCCTTATGCAAATCCATCCAGTCTGCATTAATTGAAAGGACTTCATTCTGTATGTTGAATTAAAACAGATGCTGTTTATGCTCTCTGCCACTTAGGGTCCAGTTTAATGTGGATTGAAATTCAAATCAACATAATGAAGTCAGTTGTTCTTACTCAGAAACACAGTTTAATCTGTAAAGACACCAAACTAAATGCTGTTTCTTTAAAACAACAAAAAGGAAGGGAAGCAAATCCTCACAATTTTGAAGCTGGCACTATTAGATGTTTTTGCAGGAGAAATGACTGAATGATAAATAAAATCCAATAATTTTTCTTTCAATCGACTAAGTGTTTAAGTTTTGCTTTTCGTTTCATTCTATACTATTTGTTATCCAACACATTCTAAGTGTTAGGCTAAAGGGCAGGACATCTCTAAGATGTTGACAAATCACAACAGAGCTGGCCAACCAATCAGAGCAGACTGGACTCTGGTTTCAGACAGAGGGAGAAAATAGGTACTGCATCACAGGCAGTATGAGAAAAATAATGACCTTTTTGAACATTAAAGTATGGAAACGTCATAGTAGAGACACTACATAGTAATATGCTCCTGAAAATGAGCATTAGAGGGACCCTTTAACAACATCTTCAAAAACTAAAACAAAAAAGTCCACTTACTAGATAATAGATCCAGCAGTGAAGAGATTGTAACTGCTTGATATGTTGTTTTACTTGTAACAACAATAGGCATAATAACTGGAAGCAAAGACTGAATTTATTTGACGTGGTTGCTAGGCAACAGTTAGACCCAGATGCTCCAGTGCAGCTTCAGTGTTTCTCCGAGGGCTTCAGACAGGGTGTGAGGAGAAAGACGTGAGACAGGAGGACAATGTGGCGTGACTCAGAGGAAGAGAAGTCCTCTGGGTGTAGTTCAAGAGCCCCCCACAGAAAAGGAAAATTACACAAACAAAATGTCACTCCTCTCAGGTTTTTAATTTCCTCTGTTCTCTTGTGACTCAGTTCAGCTTCTTAGAAACAATCTCTCCCTGATTGTTATGTGAACTTTCAGAGGCCATTTCAGTTAATATGTTCTCTAGCACTTACTTAAATGTATTTATTCTTCACAGCATTTCCCCCCCTGGTATGCTGAAAATCAATAAATGTTTAAAGGCCAACAATATATAATCGGGAATATCATGACCCCTAAGTGTAGTTTAATTTTCCTTCTTTTCTAACCAGTCCATTTTGAGCTTTAAATATCTCCTCTTGCTCCACCATATCACCTTTTTTTTTAAATGTACAGTTAATTACTTTTTGTGCTTTGTGAAACACTATAATAAGTTGGACCTCTTTAAATGCCATTTCAAACCCCTTTGTCCAAAAACAGACACCTTTATCTTTGTATATGAAGCTGAAGGTTTAAGAAATCTGTCTGAATAGATTTTGTTGTGGCCCTGATAAATGAGCACAGTCATGACAGGTGGAAAGAAGCGTTTTGAGAGCCTGAGGGCAGAGAGACACAGCTTTTCTTCTGAACTCGAGCCAGAGCTTCTGACAGCTCGGAGGAGAAAGCGTGGTGAGTCACAGTTGACCTGCAGACTCACTCTATCGCAGACTATAGATCTGAGATAGGGTGAGTCAAGCACTTTTTCTTATAGCCGCCACACCCCATTTACTTTATGCATTTCCATGGAGACAAACTCCTGTTACGTTGATGACTGTACATGCAGGATACAGTCGGATAGAAAGGGACAAAACCTTCACAATTATACAATAATAAAAAGCGAAAATACAAAAGAAAATACATAGAGCTTTTTATGACATGACGCAAGTAACTGCGTCCTTTCAAATGAAAAGAATAGGAGTAATTATCATAAATAACAGTTTCCCTTTCTCTTGTGATTATATAATTGTGAACCCTGCCTACATGCATCCTTTTGTGTCCTCCCTGTTTTCCAGCCTGGCTGAATTAGTTCCTCATTAGGGGAGGTTATTGAAGGCAAGCTGAGTCTCTGCACTGTGATGGGAAACGTTAACCTTTCAGTGCACCGTGCTCCAGTTGACTTTACATCAACTCTACACAGAATTGCAGAGGTGAGTGCTTGCAACACGGCTGCAAAACCCCCACTGGTAGATACATCAAAATCAAATCTCTTACTTACTTGCTTATTACAAATATTCTACACAATTGGTCTTTATAGTTGTTAAGAAATAGATGATTTGGACAATTTTTGATGTGACTACAATGTGAGCAGTAACCATTTTGAAACCTGTCAAAGTCAACTTTATTGACGATCTTTCAGTTTGTGTGTACAGACAGAGAGATCGAAATACCACTTCCCACAATCCCGAATACAAAAATACAAATATATAAAAATATGTATAAACATATGTATATCCTATATATACACAATCAACAGACACATTTATACATATGCACACATTAAGACATACATAAAAGCACAACAATCAATGTAAATAACATTCACTTCAATATCTTTGGCATAACAGCATTGTGACATTTCTTTGTGAAAGATGCACGTCCAAACATATTCAATAAGTACGTGAGTTTGTGTGTGTGTGAGTTATTGAAAAGCTCCCAGCTCAGTATAATGGTGCTATATATATATTTTCCATTGAACACAGTCTACATCCGGAGTCTTTACGTGTGCTTTGAATGGCCACACCATTATATATCACTTTCTGTCAAGGCTATACTATGTCATTTCTATTAGTTGATATATAGGCAGGGGCTTCTTTGAGAACATTCTTCCTTGCTGGAACATTCATGTATTAAAGGAAAACTCTGACATCCGAGCTGTCATAAGTACCTTTTTAATACAGGACACATTCATAGGGTTTTATTTTGACATATATAATTTGCTTCTTTGTTTCTCTCTCAACTTCAGTATGAGGTTTACAAACCCACAATAATTCATAAGCATATACCCACACACACATAAACACACTGTCCCCTTTATTGTCTGTTTTTCAATAACGCCCTCGACTGTGTGTGAAGTGCTGCATGAGGAGCACGGGGAGACGGGGAGAAAGGGAAAGAGAGACAGTGAAGAGGAACAATTACATGTGCTGGTGAATGGCAACCGGCAGATATCCCCATGGCAACCCCCCCCCCCCCAACCCACCCCCCAATTCTCAGAATAGTGGTGATGTTACTGAAAGCAGGAACGGACAGGATAACCGTTATATAATCTGTACAATCAGGACAATAAGAATTGCATTGGAAGAAAATACGCTTTTTCCTGGAGTCTTTTTCCCCTCATGTCTCGGGAAATGTTTTATTTAAAGAGGCCCTATTACGCTTTTTGGGGTTTCCCCTTTCCTGTAGTGTGTTCTAGGATTGTGTGCATGTAAATGGTCTGCAAAGTTCCCAGAGGGAGTTTCTCTCCCACTCCCCCTCCCCGTGCCTGAAACACCTCCATTGGACTCCTTTGTTTACTTCCGTAACATAGTGACATCACTATGTAACACTTGTACTTCTATTGGATAGAGCTCCGACACATTGTACGTGATAGACTAAGGGGCGGGACATCTCTATGCAGTTGACCAATCACAACATAGCCGACCAGCTAACCAATCAGAGCAGACTGGGCACTGGTTTCAGACAGAGGGTGAAAAGAGGTGCTGCAGCATGAACATTTAAGCATGCAAACATGTCACAGTAGAGGCACACAATTCCATATTAANAAGTGTAAAATGGACTCTCAACAGCATTATAGCAAATTGTTGTACATTTTAGCTCATTGTTTTTTCACACTCGCTGCCCTCATGTTGTAATCTTTTGCTGTAGTAGTCAGCTGTTTTCTTAAACACATTACTGTACAGGTTCTGTCCCGTACTGACCAGCAGAAGGTCAAAGTAAGTGATGAGCTGGTGAACACATTCACAGAGCTGAAAGGAGAGTGAATATCAATTGAGATTTGTTTATCAAGGGGCCAACACAACCACACCTAAAGACCTCCCAATGCTGGATGTGTCAACAGTAAATCTGTTTGCTAAGACACAAAATATGTCAACGTTGTGTTCACAGCTTGTTTCTGCTGCTCCCAAGTGGCCAATGTAACGCTCTGTGTGATAAACTTCACTACCACACAACCTGCAGCGGCTTGACATTATCCCCTAAAAACCTCAGTGTGACTCAGCGCCCACACACAAACAACAATGTTAATGTTCAAAAGCAACATGCATCCACATTAGGGTTTTCAAGACATGTTCATAAAGATATGTTCGTACACTTGTTTTTGTCTCTACTATGAGCTTTTCAAAAGACATTTCCAGAATAGTTAAATCGGGAAACAACAGCTTTATTGTTTTCCATATTAGTTAATGTAAAGGCTTGGATAAAGTCTTACTGTCATGCCATAGGATGGACATCAAATACATTTTTGCAAACCCCTTCATTTTGAGAGTAACACTTACTGTTATACAGTTTATTTCTATAAATCACAAGTGCTGCTCTCACAAAAAGCATGCTGGTTATCCAGGGCCGTCCCTCTCTACAGCCAGATCATGCAGACTGCGTGGGGCCTCATCTTGCGGAGGGAGCCTCAACTGAGCCGCAAATGCGTCGCACCTATGCGGATGTATTTTGTTATACACACATTCCTTCACATTTACATTTTAATTTACATTAAAATATTTCGTGAGGCCTTCTAAAATGTTTTTAAATATAACTACGGTTCTAGTTGAAGAGTTTGTAAATTAACATGAACCGAAGCTGTTGCCTGGCAACGCAATCGCACAACGTCACGTCCGTTAATTCCACATCCACGCGCATGGATTAACATCGATTTAATACATTAATGTGGCCTTTGCTTCTGCTAAAAGAGTTGTTGACCAGCTGGGGCAACAAGAAAATCGGCGAAATCAAGTGTGACTATTAGAAAATAAATCATTATTATATTAATATTGACAATAACAACCGACCGTCGGGGTAGCATTTGCTTGGCATTTCCGGGTATTTCTCCACTGGTTGGGCCATGTTAACAATACCGTGTAACTGTCACGTTTGAAGGGACGAAATCGTGACATCTTCACGTCTCCCAGCATGGTAAATCGTCACATGTACACGTCTTGCCGTGATATCGGGTTGCATATAACTTTGCGTGGGGCCTCAAGCTGGCCAGGGACTTCAGAGACTGTTAATGCATGACAGCATTTAGAGTTCAGAACAAGCCTGTGAAATGGTTTTCAATGACATCACTTTGTTTCAGAGTTCACATGTTTCATATTTGAAAGTGATTTAAAAGGCTTAACATTTCTCTTTCTCAGCGTGCACTGAGCCAGACAGCTGACATTTTGTCCCCAGCATGACTGTAATTATAATTCTGCAGCGAGCCTGTTCCTCAGTCATTTAGCCGCTTTTATCTAATATGACATTTCATTTTTCTGAATGTATCTACTTGAGTAGAAACCATTAGGTGACACGTTTGAGTGTTGTAATTTAGACATTTAATTGACCTGACCTTTATTTGAATAGCTCTTACAAAGCACAGAGTAACATTTGAACAAAAGTGAAGTAAAAACAGACAATACAAAATATATTATATTATAGTCTAGTGAGAAAATTGGCTGCAGATCATGCAGTTCTTAAACTAAACTATTTCAATGAAAGCCTACATTTAAGAATTTTAAATGAGATTATAGTTTTTTTTGTCAGTGAAATCTTACCAAAAGGAAGCTGCACAACCAGTTGAAGGCAATATAAACTAATTGAAGCAATGCCTATGCCATAAGGGGGCGGTATTGCCCCACAATAAATCGTTTTTGCACCATAATCAGATATGCATCAAAGTGAAAATAAAAGGACAGATAATTAAGATTTCCTTAATAAGTTGTTGCTGTTTGTTGGAAATAAATCACAGTTTGGTGATGATGAATGTAAACTGTGTCAGATGTTTTGTCCAGGTCATGGTTTTGGAGTGGCAGGCGCTGGCTGTGATGAGTCGTGAGGAAAAGAGCCTGTCCCATCCTCCGGGCACTTTCTCCATTCCTGACAATTAAACACACATTACTGAACAGCTTTCACTCACCAGACTGGCACATTTCCACCTTCTTCACGTTTTCATGTCAGCAACCATCAAAGCCTCAGTGTTGTGCAGGATTTAAAGCAGATTCACACGAGGAATGTGTGTAGCAGGAGGCGGTCCAGCTGACAGACGCACATCCATCTCTGTACACAGTCAGATGATCAGAGACACCCAGCAGGCGGCTGATGGACGGCTCTGTTGGTCATTTAACGGTTGAGTGCAACACCAAGTATTACATATTCATAATATCACATTATGAAGATTTATCAGCTGTTCGAATTGCAATGTTGAACAGGTTGGAGGATCAGTTTATGTAGAAGCGTGTCAGCTTAAGTTTCAGCTCTTGGCTACATTTGAATAGGAAAAATAGTTAAATTAAAGAGAGTTCATGTGTGAATTCAGATATGTGATAAACAATGTGCACTTAAGTACAGAATAGAACAGTTAAAACTCTTCAAATCCCAATTCCCATGTCATTTTGCAAGATGTATCAAATTAATAAAGGAGCAGGTTAAGATATAACACGCCAAAGTGACATTAATAGCAACAAAATCTGCATTTGAAAGATTATAAACCATGCATAAACACAACATAATAATTTGTTAACCATATTTTCATCCATAATATACATTTTTAATACAATTACAATAGCAATACTTCGAAAAATTGAAATGTTCAAACATGAATTGGACATTATTAACGATACGCCAACATGCACAGCATAACTCATAACACACAACTTAACTTCTATTGTCTTCGTTTACCCCCTTACTTTGGTGTTCTCGGTCAAATTTGACCGGTCTTGTTTTAACTGCTAACATTAACACAAAAACCATTCATCATCACCACATTTCATTTAACACCCTTTCAAACTGTAAATATTGTATCAGACTACTGGTATACATGAACAACTGCAGTAAATATAGAATAGACACTGAACATGTATTGCGTGTGCCAGGTTTGATCCATGCGGGGGGATGGGCACATAAGAGCGGGATGTTAAGTTGTTGTGTGTGTGTGTGTGTGTGTGTGTGTGTGTGTGTGTGTGTGTGTGTGTGTGTGTGTGTGTGTGTGTGTGTGTGTGTGTGTGTGTGTGTGTGTGATCTCATCCGGATGGTTACTAATTCCGGGAACACCATGGGTTTTACAAAGTTGACTAAATCATCCAAAATTCAATGAAAGTGGTGATCAGCCATGTTATGTTCAAATGTCTACTGTGAAGGATATTATAAAGCCTTAATGCAATCAAATGTAAAACAAAAAANATCCAAAATTCAATGAAAGTGGTGATCAGCCATGTTATGTTCAAATGTCTACTGTGAAGGATATTATAAAGCCTTAACGCAATCGAATGTAAAATAAAAAGGTTATGATTGATTAAAGTAGTAAATCGGTCAGATTTGACCCGAAGACAACAGGAGGGTTAATCTCTTCTCTAAGCGCCTGGCTTGATTCAATCTGAGTCCAGTAAAACCAGACCTTTTTAGGGAAAATTAATACATTTTGTGTTTGATAAAGGAATGTATCTTCAGATTTTTATTAGGATTTGATGTATTGCATGGCATTTATGTCAATATTTCAAGCCTCTTCAGAGTCAAAGTCATATATTAATTTGACTACATGACATAGGAATCCACAAATTACCAAGCTCTGAAAGGTCTGTAATAAATACAAAAACCAGACAGAATAAAAGTCATAATTATCCCTAATCAAGACCTTCAATTTAGTTGGAGTTCTTACCCCATCTGCTGGATAAAAGAGGGTAAATCCCTTTCTATAGATAGTTTTTTTTTGTATCTGGACTATCAAATACATGTCGACTGTGTGGCCAGATGACACATGCCAAATACGACAGAGTCCAGCGGCCACATGTGATGATAAGAAACTGAATATGTGTGGAGAAAAGGACAAACGTGAATGCGGGTAAAGAAAATAAAACAATGTCATGTTGTTTTAGCCCTGGCTCAGTAGCTGCATGCTGCATGATTTACGTGTGTGTTGCATGAGACTGTTGAAAGATTTACTACTGCTTTGCTTTCGAGAGAAGTCTGTCTTAAGAAAATGTGTTATTCTGGGGCCCAGAGGGGAGAGGACACTTGCAGCTAGCGTGGATCAGACTCTCACCCTGGTGCCAGAAACACCTCCTGGGTGCCAAAAGGTCTTTTTTTCAGGAAAGAAGTCCCACGAAACAAGACTTCTGACAGGCCTTTGGTTTATTCGTAGAAAGAGCAACCCAGACATTTGTATTCTGAGGGTCTTTAAATCTCAAATTCCTTCTTCTTTTTTCTTTTTTTTACACAACCATTTAGGATGTGCTATTTTCACAGGTACGAGTATAACCCTGTAAGTTCTATTCAAACCTTGTGGAGCCTGCAGACCAATTTACATGTCCCAAAGTAATTAAAAGCATTCACTACTGATACTTGTGCCGCCTGTTGTGTGGATGTTTTTAGGGTATTTCCAAGTTTTTATGACCTCTTTCAGTTGCACCAAGTCCTTCTCTTTCTGTTCCTCTCTCCCATCTTTACCTCTTGTTCTTTTGGCCTCTTGTGTTTTAAATGGGAGATTTTCCACAAGCATTCCTGGTTCCCCACCGTGGCTCAGGCTCAGGCTCGGTGTTGGTTTTGTTTTTACCAATCCTGGCACCTGACTCTGTGCCACATACCAACTTTACTGAGTCTCATATAAAACATGCACAAAGGCTCTCAGAGTCTCGTTCCCGGGGCTGAGTGTTGTTACTACCAAGGTACAGTTTTATCAGCTGGAAAGCTCACACACTTTGTGGCGTGTTATAAAAGAAAAGAGAGGGGAAGCCTGCAGAGTTACAGTCCTGTTGTTGCTGGCATTACCCAGTGGTCACATAAAACATTCGATCAAAGCTGCACATCGATGAATGAGTGATATTCTCAGAAGGATCACATGCAGGCATTTAATGCATTTGCATAAAATACTAAAAAGGTTAAGCAAATGTTCATGCCTTACATATTTCTTTAAAAATACTATAAAATCTCTATGCTTCGGTTTATTATGTGATCTCAAAGGGAAGGTCCATTATTAATATTATTATTATTTTTATTTCACTCGGTAGATCTCCAGTCCTGTTCCTTATGTATCCAAATATGAACATAAAGAGATCGTAGAAGGCCTTTGTGTATTTTAGCATCAAATTGTATTTTCCCAAACCCTTCTAAGATGATTTTTCCCACATATATAGATACAAAGCAAATATATGTCATATAGTCACAGTTCACATTTACAAAACTCATACAATAACACAAACAAACTCACCGATCAAGGCAGCGGTACACCAGCAACTCCAGTCTTTTGCAAGTTAAAATAACTGTTTGTCAATGGAGTATGGAGGCTCCCAAGAACACATAGAAAATGGCTTTCTGATGGGAAGGTAAAGTGGTGAAACTATTCTAAATATAGCATCTTGTGTAGGTGAAACCCTGACTATGGATAAGAACATCATACAACACCACTTCAAAACATCCAAACTATCTGTGTTTTAATTGTATTCCTAGAAGATAAAGTAAATCATGCAGTAATGGACGCTCATTTGACTTGTTTTACACACGAGCACAAGTAGAAATGACCTGAACGCCTAACCCTTACCCAGAACCACTTCTTACCACAGCCATTTTACCATACGGTAACAACAAACTCATTTGGAAGCGCTGAGTCATTAATATCACAGCCAGTCAGCGAGTTGCAGCACGTTTGGTTCTCGATCAATAGAACCTTGTTTTGAAGCTGCTGTGGTTTAGGAAAATAATTCACATAGTATTTTTTCTGTGTCAAACTAGATCATGTGCATTGGATGGAGGACGAGCCGCTCATAGTGTAAGTGTTTCCACGGATTGTTTATGTTTTTAGAATTTGGCTTAGCAGAGCTCCAATGAGGGATTTCTTTTTGCCAAGTGAAGATGACCTAAAGGAAGAGCTGAAGGATTTTTCTCGTCTGTGGGGTGGGAACAAAATGAAGGGCTTCCTATATGCAAGCGGTTCCCTCGCGGAGCCTGTCCTCATTAGCGGGAATTCATTCAGGCTGGAAAAGCTGAGTGTAGGCAGGGTGAGATGCAGAAGCAGCCATACTGTTATGCAGCAACACTGAGACCATTGAGCTGCCAGATAGCACTCCCTGCAGCTCTTGATCCAGAGCAGCTTCGAGGTGAGAGTACAGCCAAAAGGCCAGTCAGAACCTGAACAACCCTGCTTTGGAACAATAAGAGGGTGTGAGGCAGCTTCTATGAGGAAGGTAACAATCTGAGGGGTTCAGTCTACGGCCAGGTGTACCACAAAAGTCTCAGAGCAGTCGGTCCTGCAGTCTGGAGATGATGTCAGGCCCACAAAGCCACACAAAGGGTCATTTATACCTCGTGCCTCACAGTGCACCAGGCTCTCTGAGGTTATGTTTCAGGAAAATATCTCGCAGTGCAGAAACTGTTTAAATATGTATCTTCAAGGTCAGAACGTTTTTTTGGGACAGCCTTCAAAAACAGGGGATGGGGTACATTAGGTTGTGCATGCATGGAGCCAATGCTGGGCTAACTTCACCTGTTGCTTGGCCAATGTTTTTTTATTAAATGGCAGCTCTACATTGAATCAATAGATTGAGCCAAGCTGACAGATGTTAAAGTGATAGTTTGGATTGTCTGAAGTGGGGTTGTTTGAGGTTCTTAACTTTAGTCGGTGTTGATCTACAGTATGACGGGAGTACCAGCATGGCAGCAAAATCCATTTTAGCCACTTGAGACAAATGTTATCACGCTAAGAGTAAGCTGTATTTAAAATAGTTTTACCACTTTACCGAGCCTCTTTCTCTAAACTTAATAACTTTGCTCTCTTTAAAGCCTCCAGACTCCATTGACAAAACAGTAACTTTACCTCACAGCAAATCAATACAATTCACTATATTCAGAAAATGTTGCCTTGCTGTGAGAAAACCCTTTTAATTGGGGAAGTGAATATACAATGTTAAATCCAAACTATTCAAAATCACACAATAAACAAACCTTGCGGCCGATCACTGGTAGACAGGCAAATGCTTTGTTTTGCACGGTAACATTTTTGTTTTTGTTAAAAGAGTCTGGTTGCCTTGAAAAGCATAATGGCTTTAGATGAATAGACATTTGAGGATGTGATCCTGGGCTTTGGAAACACTCATTTATCAAACATTTACCAGACCAAGGACATTCAAAACACATTACGGTAATAGAATAATAAAGGAACAACACAAAGTAATTTTTTTCCATAATGCTCATAATGTGATTAACCTTCAAAATAGAAAACATATACGGATTATCCCTATTTTATTGCTTTTCCATTCATTTTCAGGTATGTCTGTCTGTTATATGTGATCCTTATGCGTCACTCACAGGGCTTTGCAGATTGGTCAATGGATTTCATGTTGGAAGCGGACAGTGATGTGTTTTTCCACAACATGTGCAGGACGTCCAGGAACCGTCTGCAGTAACAACACGCTGCGCCATGTGCCCTCTCGCTCTGCAGGAGCCTGTGGGTG
>NW_011361144.1:61504-76970 GCF_000735185.1 Notothenia coriiceps
GGGGGGGGGGGGGGGCTTTCAGACCTGCTGGAACCTTCTAACCATGGATCTGCTGCGATGTTCAAGGTGAACGGCTGCCATTTCTGCTCTGGTTGCAAATACGAGTATATGGAGGGGAGTGGTGCTCGCCATAATCGGAAGCTCACTCAAAACTACCACACAAATATGAACGCACCTAACAATTTAAGTTTAAAAACTCCGATTTTATAGAAAGTCTTACTGCATTGAATTGAATGGTAGTAACCTATTTTTTACAGATTTGAGATACGAATATGTATTATCACATGCAGTGAGAACAATAAAGTTCTAAGCCAGCGGTTCCCAACCTTTTTCAACTAATGGCCCACTTAAGAATCTAAACAGAACATGCGACAAGTTTGTAATCCAGTAGTACAGACCGCTGTCAATAATAGTAATAATAATGCATTACATTTTTATTAGACCGCTTTTCCAGGTGCTCCAAGTGCTTTACAATTACACATATTAGATGTAACAGTCATTACTGTGGACAATACCCACAGGAGCAAATTAGGGTGAAGTGTCTTGCCCAAGGACACAACGGCCTGACGCAGTGGCAGCCAAGGCGGGTCAAGGACTGTAATAACCGTTGCTAAGGAGAATCAAAGAGATAAAAAAAAGAAAAGAAATCTCAATAATGAATTGTTTCCACACAAATCATAATGTTTTGCAAATTATTTGGCGGTCCACTTGCATATCTACATTCTCTGACTGACCCAGTTAATTGTAATTATGTATCTACCTTAAAGGTTGTATTAATAATTGCTATCTGTACAATACAACTACTTAAATGTTTATAAAGGAAGTTGGAACAGGATAACACAAACATGTTTTGCACGGAAAGCTTACAAAAAGAAATAAAAATGACAAAATGTGTAGAATAAAAAAAAGGTACATGCACTATTGTCACAAAGTAAATAGAATAATGTGGATACAATCTCACCAGGGACTAAAATAAACCACAGTACATCTTGAACATGGACAAAAGCTACATTTAGATCTGTGACGGTGCTATCAACTAATGAAATGTGACACGAGACTATATTAAAGAACACATTTTCTACCCTGATGACAGTCTCCTCTCGAGATCCACAGGGGATCAGGGAGACTTTTAGGAGAACATTGACCTCAGCCCTTTCATCTGTGAGGGCAACTCGGCAGCAGACAGGCGTTATTAGGCAGCCTGAAGAGTGACCCCGGGCTAGCATTCATCAGCTGTTGATTAGCGACATGCACCCTGCTGTCTGTGAGGCGTAATGATGAGCTGCCGTCTCCTGAAAGACTCATCAGTGACCTTTGACCTCTGAAGAACGACAGCCTTGTCAAAGCCTATATCACACCTGATGGAGAGTTAATGGGATGCTGCATGCAGGGAGTGTGCAATGATGGAAGCAGTATTAATGAAAATGCTTTTAAATCTATATTACATTTATTTTTTTATCATGAAGTATATATTTTTTCCTCATCAATTTGATCACATTCTCTACATTTATTATATTTATCGATTTCATTGTTTTTTTTATCAGAATTTTAAGAAACATTTTCTTAATTGTTTTTCTTTCTTGTTTTTAAAAGATGTGAAGATGTCTGAATATATCTGAAACCCCCTTCTTTTCTCTCAATCATTTGACAAATAAAGCACTTCAATATAATTGAATTATCTTTCACTTGTCTTAACATACCTTTTCCCTATGTTTGTATATTTAAATATCTTGACCCATAGTAGTAGTAGTACTAGCTCTAGCACAAAAAGTTCTATGACATAAAATAATAATATAAGGATGTTTTGAAGAAATCCAGAGGATCAGCTTCATGCCATGATACATTTTTCATATGTCTTTGTCAATACGCTCGTTACTTTGAGGGAGCTGGAACATATATGGAGAGGGATTCATGGTCGTACGGTATGCAGCCAGACAGAGAGAGGTATCTGAGGCCGAGGGTATATGAGAGTTACGATGCTGCAACCCACATGTGTTCCTCCATGGCCGTAATCATATTCATAATCAAATCATGTTGCTTTAATCAAGGTCTTTGGATATTGATGGTGGCTGCTGCTCCCTTAGGAAGGCATTTCCACAGTTCTAAAAAGTAAAACTGAGACTCTTTTTTAACGCATCACTGCGTCATAAATATTTGAAGATCTTGTTTGATATGATTTGCGACAATTATCGTATAGGTATTTTCCTTCAATTGAAGGCCCTACTCCCATTAACCAACAGTAAGCGCAGTTGTCTAATGGTTGAAAACATGCACAGCGTCAGGAAAGGTCTGGGTGTGCAAGGCCTCCAACCTCTTGTCAGGGGCCACATCAAGCCAGGGGACAAAATCTGTAAACGCTGGGAAAGGACGCGGAGACGGCGGCTGGTTTTGGGTGGTGCGCGACTACTTTTACACTTCTATTTTGGAAAGCTTGGAAGTGCCCATATGGGAACTTCCCAGGCAAGAAGAAGTAACCGATAGAGTTTGTGTAGTTATCATGGCGGCTTCAGCCATGAATAGAACTATACAGGACAATAAAGTGACACTATAAAGAGTAAGGCTGATGTGGTGTACATTAAAAGCCAAGTTCAGGATGAAGGAACTTTGATGATGTTTTTATTGAACTTTTATTAAGTCAGTGCTGACTTTCTCTTTTTTATGCTGGTATCAATCTCCCAAAGTAAGGCACATAAATGTATATAATGCTATATACTTACCTAAATGGAGTTACAGTTTCACACGCTGACGTAGAGCACCATTTTGCACTAATTCCCTTTACATTGAGAACCACAATATGACTATTCATACAGTTATTCATACGTATTGTCATACTGATATTCTGTACAAACTGTGAAGTCCACTGAGACAAATGTAACATTTGTGATATTGGGCTATATAAATAAACATTGATTGATTGATTGAGTTAGACTCGTGGTGGAGTTTGCAAAATAATGCTCTTCTACAGTATATTGCAATTAAACATTATAAATTCAGCACATATAATAGGTGCACTTTCATATAAACCCCATGACTAGCAGAGCTTCATAGTTCTATGTCACCCCGGGCAGCGTATTAAAGAGAGAAAATGTCACGTGTCATAAAAACACACACAAGTGGCTGATGTGAGTCCCATGTGTTTACCTTTTAATTTATAAACTGCATCATGACCCAGCACTGGCTTTTGGGAACTCCCTACAAACAATTAGGCATTCATGTGGGATGATTTGTTGATGTTTTTTTTTTTATAGCCGAATGCATTTATACATGTGGTTATGAAGTCACAGCTCCACTCTGACTGTATGGGTTGTGTGGAGAGGCCGCGGCGTGGCAGCATCGAATTAACGGTTCAGACTCCAGCTGACCATAATGATGGGTCGGAAATCATGGAAACACAACAAACAAGAAATGTATTGACAGTGGGATTACCTTGACATTTATTAAGTTTGGTTAACTTACTGGTATTCACAATCCGTCCATTTTGCACTGTGAAGAGTTTTGTCAGCACAAAGTATCAAATAGTGTCTGTGTATTGGATCGCGAAAAATATCTGGTTGATTTTTTTGACTGGAGGATGAAGAGAAGTTATTGATGCTCAACTGTGTTTTTCTGTCTGATTGGCATCCTTCACCCCCCATCAGAGGGCCCATACTGACCAGGCTTTGCAACCGTATTTGGGTTGGCAGTTATTTTTCCACACTGCATTTCTTTTTATTGAAATTAAACATTTTCTTTGTCAGTACTGTGTCAATCTGGATTTAAAAAAATGTGATATCTCTGCACTCCTGGTCAACTGCAAATTGATTACCTGTTGAAAGGACCAAATTAATTTTCTGTGTCAGATTCTTGGAGGAGCCTATGTGAAGACAGCGTCTGCTCAGAATCATTTGCTGTAACTGAAACCTGCTACTAAATGTACTGGATGAACCCAGTGGGAAAAAAGAGATGGTGGCTTTTGCTGATGTGCAAAAAAACCTCTATTTAGGTCACACAAAGGAGACTTGGTAAGAACGAAGGGCAGATCAAAAACCTTAGATAAAACTGAGGCCAGCGGTGTACAAAGTTGTCAGATTCTTTACTTGAGTAAAAGTACTAACACCACACTGTAAACATATACATTTCAAGTAAAAGTACTGCATCAAGAATGGTAAAAGTATTTAAGTGTGAGTACCAAAACTTACTTAAAGTATATGGATTCAAAGTATTTAAAAACATTTTTTTAAAGTGTTTAAATATTTTAAAGCAGCAAATCTTCCCAATTAAGAAGCTGGAACTGTGAAATATTTTTGAACCAAAAACATCTTAATTCCAATACATTTTCTGCTAACCAACTCATGGTTTCAGTTACTTTAATATAATGTAGGACGGTTAAATCTATACAAAAATAATCATATTTGAAAAGCGTTTCCTAAGTAGTGTGTCAAAATCTGAATGTATGAAGTAACTAACTGAATACATCTGTAAAATAAATCTAGTGGAGTAAAAAGTACAACATTTTCTTCCAAAATGTAGTAGAGTAGAAGTACAAGGTAGTATAAAATACTCAGGTAAAGTTCAAGTACCTCAAATGCGTTTTAGAATGGAACGTTCCACAGCTCCTAGCAACAGTGATGGTAACGTCTTGATTGAAGAGGGCGTGGCTTAAGATAACGTCAATTGCGTAATTCCGGTTTGCGCACCTGGCGCAACTTTCAACTCAAAAGTCTGAGCTTTCTTATTTACAGGGGATTTAACTTTTTCTTGCTAAGACACGGGGACCAATGCTTCATTTAAAAAAGGTACGTGTTTTGCTGCTTGTACAAGAAATGTGTTTTTTAAGTGTTTGGTTTTGCTGCCACACCTGCTAATGAAGCTGTTAGCCACTGTCTAGATTAGCTTGTTGGTTGACAGCTGCATGATTCATTATTAGCTTATTTCTGGTAGCTTACATTCACTCATGTGCATTATTTGTTTTGTTGTGGTTGTGAATTAATTTCTTAATGTCTGAGTCTCTTGTTAATGCTGTTTTGGAGGGTTTGCCACTTATGCCAACTCTTGGTGCTTTGGATGTCCATATTGTTTTTGATGTTAAACATGCTAAGAAAAACACATTTGTCCTCTTTTGTTATGTGGCTGCACAATGGATAAGCTGTTTTCCTAATGAAGTTATTTCATAAAATCAAGATGCAAAATACAATTGTAAAGCTCATCTTGTTTTGTGTAATGCAGCTTTCATGCCCTGCCAGCAGTGGCCGGACCTCAGTGTGCTCTGCAGATTGTTTTCATTCTCCCAATCATACTGGAAATGCTTTATGAGTGACATTTTATCTGTTCGAAAACAATGGTGAGCCAAATGCATTTAAATATGCAGTTTTGAAGCAATGATATTGATGTTAGGCCAAGGTTATATTCCGTTATTTTCTTGCCTTCTCTGTGTCTGAGGTCTATTATGTGAAGATGAAATGTGTAGACTTGGCACAAAGTAAACGTTATATTGACCTGACAGTTGAAATGAGGAAACCTGCTTGAAAAGCCATAAATGGATGATGATTTCCCAACAAATTGGCCACATAAAAACCCAGCTCAAATAAATAACGTGCTGCTTAAAGTGAACAGATTGGTTCGTAGTTGAAAACAATGTCTATGCCTTTGCAGTTTGGAGCCAGTGTGTGTCTTACTGGTGATATTGATGCTTTGTGTGTTCTCCGTGTGTGTGTGTGTTCCTACATCAATGGGATCCACATCCCTACCCCAACCCCTGGCCTCTAATCCAGACTCTTGTAATCTGGCCAGCTGTGGTTTGGCTGACGGACGACATCACCCTCTGCTTCCACTCATTCACTCACGTTCCCTCTGTCAAACCCCACAGTGACCCACACAGACTGAAAGCCCTGTTATTCGCCACCCTCAGAGTAATTCCACTCACCATCAAAGTGTCGGGTGTGATGTTTAATCAGAAGCAGCAGAGCTCTCATTTGGCTTAAATGTATAAGGAACCAAGTGATCATTAAAAATATGCCCATATTTATTTTTGGACACATTCACATCCTATATGGCCGGGGTGTCCAAACTTTTTTCACCGAGGGCCACACACAGAAAAATATACGAAGGGCTGGGCCACTCACTAGATGTATTTTGCCTCATAAATTAAATTGGGAAAAGTCAATCCAATGTAGGTAAATTATTCTTGATACTTGAAAATGCTTTAAGAAAGAAAAAAACAGCCTACATCTCAGCTCTCCATAGGGTTTCATTTATTGTGTTAGCAGCTCATCCCTTAAAACAGAAGCCTCAGATTGCTTATCATAAGGGGAAATATGCAGGGTATATTTCAACGTTGTTATGTACATTTGTTATTGGGCTTTTTTCTTATCAACTTAGATTTGTTAGAACATATTTCCAACTTTAATTGACTTTATTTATTTGAAAATTGAGCCTATTATTAACACATGAATACTGTGTAATATATTTGAACATATATATTTAAGAAGTAAGACAAGCAGAAGTTTATTATACTTAAGTCATTATACTTTTTGAATTTGCTGAGTGAGGGCCAAAATAGTCCGCGGGCCGCAGTTTGGACACACATGCTATATGGTTTTGAAGAACTTAACCTATATATAACTAAATATTACCCTCTGTTGGCTGGTAGCATAAACAAGTCTCTCGATTTAGAAAAACATTTTTGTGATAAGTCATTTAATAATTTCGTCTATAGAATGTAAGGGAATTGCCAAGGGAGTAATTCCCATTCTTACTTCGTTGCATATACCACCATCAGTCCTAACATCCAATTTATCTGCAAGTATACTCTCATATATGACAGTTCATTTGTTAAATAATGAATGGATTCTTTTATTATTTAAGTGATTTCATTCTTGTAAAGACGCACCCTTTTTCTCTTTCTTTCAACCACACTTGCTAGTTGCTACCATTATACACACAACCTACACACCAAGTTATTCCTTTCAGTAGCTTGAATATAATGCATTGTAACTTGGATGTAATAAAACAAATATTTGAAGATGCATTTTTAGATCCAGAAGCAGGGTAGAAAGGAAGGGAACATGGAATTTCCCTGACTGTTTGGTACATTTACTTCTTGTAGAAACCAATAAGAGTTCATACATTCACAAGTGATTAGTGTTTTTTCAGTTACTTTCATCATGTGTCCAAATAGTTGCTTTTTATGTAGAAAAAACACCTACGTTGAAGCACTGAAGTCCTAACTTGTCTCTTTGTGTTTCTGCATCTGTTCCAGTTTATCCCAATTTATTCCATTTGTTTAGCTGTCATTCTGATTAATCGCTTGTGTCAACAGCTCGGTCAATCCTTATTTAGGGACAGGAAAACCGTTGTTAAATCAATAAATTAAACGAGAGAGAGAGAGAACAGTTTTTCAGTGTGTGGTATTCATTTCATAATTCAGCTTGCATTCAAACAGCACACAAAGGCATTATAGAAAACGTGTGCAAATTAGCCCAAACTCAGATTTTGAATTTGTATTATAGTCAATGCAATGTTTTTGACCTCGCTATATTTATGAGGTGCTGTTGTAACTGTTTTCAACATGATATCAGTATGCATCTGCTTCCACTATGACTCTGGCTTCGCCCTTCAGATTTAAATGAATCCATTACAGTTTGTGTTTGTGTGGTCTCTTCATGAACACAGTTTGTCTGTGTCGCTGGCAGTCATGACACCATCACGGATCAGCGAGAGACTTTCAGACATTCGGGTTTTGAAATTGTAATGTACGTGGTTATGCTCTGCGCAATACATGGTAGGATCACCCCACCGAATCACACCAGGAGTCTGAGCAGCATATGATTTTCATGGAGACATTGTATTATAATGGCTGGTTGGTTTGTGTAGTCCTAAATAGAAATGGCTATGTGCATGACAACAACATCTGTGTCTGGTGTAGCTCAGGATCTCTGTGGGGAAGGAAACCGTCACTTTATGAAGTGCCAAAGCTGGACTGAGGTCAAACGAGAAACTTAACATGCTAATCTGTTCCTTTTATATTCCCTCACTTTTTCCAATTGGTGTATATGTGCGGCCACAATTAGGGTGAGGATCAAGCTAGCAGCCTAAATTATACTCCTTTATGTGGATGGCTTTAAAATCACTAGGCTTTATAAGCATTATGTATACCTCAGGGGCTGAGAAAAGTTCATTGCATTTCTACTGACTTGTTTCTTTCAAGTCTATTTTTACTGGTGTAAAAAGAGACACCCTTTTTGCCTTCTGTATTCTCCAGACAATACAAAGCAACGACAGGTGACAAACAAAAACAATTTGGGTTTTGAGTGTTTTTGTGTGTACCAAAACAGTTGATGACATCTGATAGCCTCATGTTTGGAAAGCTTAAAATGACAAAAATATCTGAGGGTGAACATGGAGTCACATGAGGTGAAATCTGCTTAGTTTATGTGCCAAGGAATAACTGCGATCATCACCTGAGGTCAGTTAGAGCATAACACAAAGATTAGTCCGTAATGCAAAGCTAAATATTACATGCTGACAGGAAACTAAATCTGCATCTCATAGAGTTGTGAAACAGGCTGATTCATGAAGTGTTTTCTTAACTAAGGATCCCTTTTTAGTCTGTTTTTTATTTTTAATTATATCCGCAATGCTCCTCAACACAAACAAATAGGATTTTTAGGCCACTGGTTTCAATAAATGAATCCTTCCCTTCTGGGGAATGTTGATCTTCCATCAACATGATATGACTCTAAATACTACAATATGCCCATGAACCTCTGCAAGTAGAGATGATCCGATCACGCGATCGGGGATCGGTGCCGATCACGTGATTTTCAAAAGATCGGGGATCGGGATCTTTTTTTAAAAAAAAATTTTAAATACTTTTTTTAAAATTTTGTATTCAATGTTACAAAACAAAAATGACCATGTTCAAGTCTTAAAGTCATCCTGAGGCCTTAGTTTTGGTTTCAAATTACAGAACATCATGTATGTGTTGCTTCTTTGGGGCTTGTTTTCATAGACCTGGTTGCTTATTTCTCTCAAATCTGGCAACAGAGTGGGCAGGGCGCAGTGTCTAATTGTAGCAGTAAGCTAATGAGTACTGAAAGCTTTATTTTGTTTTGATCCAATGCTGCACAACTGAACTGATCCAATGCTGCTGTGAAAGAAAGAAGCTATATCCATGTTGGATAGAATATCCAATTTAAATAAAAAAATAACCTTAAGGGACAACTTGAATGCTTTTTTTTCTCTTAATGCATTGCATAAAGATCGGATCGGGAAAAATCGGTATCGGCAAATTGTCAAAATCAAATGATCGGAATCGGATCGGGAGCAAAAAAAGGTGATCGGGACATCCCTATCTGCAAGTGTTGGTATGGAAGCCAGTGAGAGACACAAAACACATTAGAGCAGTCAGACATTTAAAAGACGTGTTCTGTGCGGTTGGGAACAAAACAGTTACTCAAATGTCTAATCTTTCACTTCCACCAGTTGGTACTGGCCCTTGAAACCACATTTTCAAGCATATTTCTTAGGAAGATGCTGTGAAAAGTCATAGATCAATATATTCCAATTGCTTAGATTTTTCCTTGTTGCTTAATTTATCCTAGATTGACCCAGAACTACAGATTGTGTCAGTTGTTAATTAACCTCTTGAAACCAACCAATCACATTTCAAGCTTTGTGAAGGGATATTTCTTACCAAAATGCCTATGGAAGTCGTAGTTCAATATTTTCATTTTCAAAATTGTTCATGCTTTGATTTGACTTTTTTTTGTACCTACAAATATGAGAAACCTATTCACTCCAGAGCATTAATTGTCCGTTCTGTGCACCTGCAGAGCTGCAACACATACCTCCTGTATCAGACTATATTATTCTCCAATTGTAACCTCACGTTTTCATGCCTCTGTTCATCTGTATGCAAACAGTCAGAGAAAGTTCACCATACCTCGCACTGCCAGGCGTCACACCGCCCTCCATTTCCATTACCCTTCTCTCCTCTGTTTTTTGTGGTTAAGTCATTTTGAGGCAGGACTGTGAATGTAAAGTTTAAAGCCTGCTCCATTTCTCTGAGACACAATGACGCAGCTAAAAACAGTGCAGTTATTCGTCTGACAACATGCGAGTCAACTAAAGGTCTTTGCCCCAAATCATCGTCTTTTTAAAGGGCAGCCTGAAATTGGAACCACTTATTTTAATTGTCCATCCGTCACTTTAATAGTCCATCTGTCACATTCATGCATTGCACTCATCGTATTGAAATTACACAGATCTTTCTTTCATCGTTTTCACAAAATAGTGTTATTAATAATCTCCTCACAGAACTGGTCTCATATTTTCACATAAACACATGCTTTAATAGCTTCTGTTGAAGTGTTCCCATCATGTAATGCCCTCTCATTGGCCTAATGTGCAGAGCAACATTTCTCCTCTCTTCCTCTGCCCACATATCATTTCACTTTGTCCTGACCCACTTTATATTCGATACGAAGCGTGACGAAAGTGGTTCAGCGGCGCAGGCCAATATACGGGACAGTTTGGGACAGTCTAATTCCTGTTTGTCCAAGCGAGAAGCTGGACGTATGGCATTAATACGGGGTGTATGCAATTTGGGCAAACATAAAACGTTGGTTATGAAGAGTCAGTGTTCATCTTTCCCTGGCAGATAAATGTGTTATTCGTTTTTTCAAGAGAACACAACGAGTAAAGATATTTTCCAAATGCCAATTATCTTTGAGCATGTCGTGTTTTCTGGCTGAGTAGGTTTTATAACAAATATTGATTTAGTTATAAGTTTACGAGTAGTACTAAAAGTCAACTTGGTTTTATGTTGGTTATTTATTGAAGTATTTCGTTTAAGTTGATTTAATTCAAGCTCAAAATTGATATCCTACGTGTGTGTCACTAGGCTTCAGAGCAGCTCTGCTAACAGCTGCTGTCTGTGTGTTGGGGATCAGTCCTTTCGCAACTTTTGCAGATTGTTGTCAGCTTGTAATTGCAAACACTGGTAAGGAGAGTGAAACGCCTGAATGTACTTTCTCTTGAGCTTTCGCATTGTTGTGCAGTGTTTGATTTGGTGAGCTGCAGAGCAACAGAGGATTACACTGGAATCAATCACCTCGATCCCCGAGCTGAACATCAAGTCCTGACGGAGTTCATTATGAGGAGATCTTTTTAACATCCAGGCCACCCAACCTCCAGCTGATGAGATATTCAATCGGTTTAATTATTGTTTGGAATATGTCTGAAATGGCATACAGATTTGTCATCAATGTTTCACAATCCTCAAACCAAAGTTTTTAAGAGCTGAAAAACACCTCCTGTGTCTTCTCCTATTCTTTTCCCACCACTTGAAAGTACAACAACAGCATGTGGTATTAGAATGCAAAGTGAATAAACAAGGCTGGCCTGTTTGAAGCCGCGCTGCCAGTCACTGCCTGCAGAGATGTGGTGTTAACGTGGCATACCCTCTGCAGAGCACCTTCCCTCAGTCTGAGCAGCTTCCTGCATACATACGACTCTTTGTGAGGCTGGCTGGCGGAGAGCACTCCCTCGCTGTGTGCGCTTCCTTGTCTCGGTTTCCAGCCCCGAGGTGGGATCTCAGAGCAAACCTGAGGATCATACAAGGACAGGAACATCTGGAAGGACTGACAGGCTGCACTTGCCAGATAGCAAGCTGGTGCTAATGCAAAGCAGAAGTCTGCCTACCGCTCACTGCGCCTGCTGAGCATTAGTTAAGCCAATCATCTGTACTTCTAATCGTTCTGACATTCACTCCCAATCTGAGCATGCTTTAGAACATTCAATTATGTTGCTTCTTTCAGTATTGGCAATATAATATTATAATTTTCATACATTTCATATATTTTTGGGATAAAAAATTCCCTGAAACTCTCAAATCGACCCAAAATTGATCAAAATCAGCCCACCAGGAGTACAGATATGGCCAGTTTCTGGCTAAAACTTCAATTTTCATCCTGAAAAAGTCTGAACATTGATTAAATAACCCACAACATTTTCCAAATTGTCAATTTCTTTAACTATTGTCTGCTTATGCTATGCTAATTCATGTAACAAAAATCAAATTGCCCAACATATGCAAGTTAGCATCCTGCAGTTTCTATGTGCTGGGTACCCGTACTGTACAACGTAAAACTTTGAGATACTCAACATTTCTGGGTTCACAATAGGACTGGAACATAGACAGGGCAGAAATGACAGAGAATGATATGCTTGGATGTGCCTAAAAAAGACTTTAAAAGCTATATTTTGCTTGTTATATTTTCTGTAAAATCCTTGCTTGCTGATGTTAGACGTGCTGTGGCTAATACAGCATATCCTGTTTACATATAGCTCCACAGTAAAGGAGTATGTTAGAGGTTTGAAAAATGAGTAAGTACACAAGGCACTCATTTTTTCCCCCTGCCTTGGAAAGTGACATCCCCGTCACATGGCAGTATTCATTTAGGGACCTGCAAGGCCACTTGAGAATATACGTGTGTTTATTCAAGCCTTTGCACAGCGCATGATGTGTGGCTTGTTCTGTTGGAAGTGTGTTCCCTGCTCTGAAATCCACCGGTCATGAATCTTTCCTAAGCATGTGACAACGCCCTCGCACATGACCTAAAACCACAAGCAGCATTTCACACAGCACAGAGTCGTCGTCGTGACTCCTCGGGTATGCAGGGTCATTGCCCCCCCCCTCCTAGCCTCTCAGCCTCAGCTCACCCGTGTCCCAGAGCTGCAGGCTGGGAAAGGTGAGCAGGTGTTACAGGAACACTGAGCCCCATTCAGAGGCAAAGGGGAGCCACAGATTTACACACGTGTCCACCTTTTTACTGTATGTAGATATTCAGCCTTACCATCGACTTTTAACAGGACAGTCAGATGTTTACAGAGCAGGTATTTTTAGAGTGTGAGACCCAAATACGGAGAATGAATAACTTCAATTAGTTGCTTCAGGAATTTATGATCATGACGTTATTTAAAGAGAGGAACTGTTTTGCAAATTTGGCCAGGTCAGCCATAAACATTTTCACTGAACTAACACATTTGCAAACATTTACGAGTTATTGCCCTGCATGTAAACAAAGAAACAGTATCTATAAAAGTGTAATTTCATGCCACATTTTGCATAACATTCTTTTTGTAATATTTCTATTTGACGGTTTCACTTTCATTGTTATTCTCATCACACACTGTTTTCTTTTTGTCTCATCACAGTGAGGTTGCTATGAAAAAAACTGTCCAGCACACAAACACAAGTCCTCCGTTTGTTTTAAGCAAAGGCATGGATATCAACATAAAAAAACTGAAACATTGCAAACATCTCTTTTTAATGTCCGCTAGATTGTGAAGACATGTCAGAGCCTGTAGCCTAAACAAAAGACTTTGAGAGATAGTGTTTGTGTCAGTTGTTTAGGACTTGAAGAAACCAACATGGCGTGTTCTCAAGTTTCTGAAAGTGATGTTTATCGTCTGTGCTTCTGAGTCCTAACACAGAGTAAATATATTCCCCCAGGCACGCCTTTGGTCCGCATTTGTTTAAGAGCTTTACATTAATCTGTCTTGGTAAAACTTCTGTTTTGGCCCCAGTGCAAGATTAAAGCTCTTTCTTTAAAGTTCTTTGTGTCAGGATACCGCTCTGATGTTTGTTCTCAGCAAAGAAAATGTTGAATTTAAGTTCAGGCTTCCACTGAAAACATTCAAGAAATGCATTTCCAGTTCATATTTTAGAGAACAAAGTAAGGGGAAACCTTTGCATATTTTGTTTTGTGATTTACGCTGAAATATGCTCCAGTAGAACCCCCATAGGCCTATAAAAAATAAATTCAACTTATTGTCATTACGTAGTACAGGTACTATGTAACGAAACGGTTTCTCTGCATTTGACCCATCCTAGTGTTAGGAGCAGTGGGCTGCCATTATTATGTACGGCGCCCGGGGAGCAGTGTAGGGAACGGTGCCTTGCTCAGGGACACCTCGGTAGCACTTGGTCTTTCCGGGACTTGAACTTGTGACCTTCCAGTTGCCAAGCCAAGTCCCTATGGACTTCGCCACCACCACCCCAGATGTAGATGGGTGTTAAGCATCATTACATTTGTCAAGTTTTTGAACAATCAACATGTTGCACACAGATAGAAATACTGCATTGTTTGCACATATGTTTAAGCTTGTGATCAGAATATTTCTTTCAAAATCAAAACAACTGTTTGAATGAATTTCTTGACAACCTGGGCTGGTTAGTTCTCTCTGTCAATAGCCTTAATGTTGGGTAATTGTACATCTGTCTTAGCATCTCTCCTTGCTGCCCTTTAACTTAAAAAAATAAAAATAATTAGTCTACCCTGGTGAGCAATTCTTCTGTCTGTTGTATATGATAATAAAAGACCACCTTTAAACCATCAATCCTTGTTCTAGTTGTTGGACAAACTGAAGAGAGAAGATGTTATTATTTCTGCCTCCAAGAGAGCGAAGATGAAAGGAATTACCCAGAGTTCCCTTCAGAGCCATGCCTGACTGCTCCCATCCTTTTCAGATGGGCAGAGGAGATCTGCATCATATTAACTCCCTTGTGTGCCCTTTGTAGTTGAGCATCTGTAAGCTGCAGTGCTCGATCTGCGTTTCCGATTTTATTTGAATAGGAACATGTTGAGGTGATCAGCATGAGGTATTCTTCTATTTTGAAGATATAATGATAAACAGGCGGGGGCTTTCCTAAGAAGTAAAAACAGCTATATTCAGATCTGGTCAAAATCTTCCTTCATGCGTTTTTTCTTATTCTCATTTTGAACCATTTTAAGAGCATCCCAAAATGCTGCAGTGGTGCCATAGAGACTATGAGATGCAGGGAAAGTATCCTTTATGACATTTGGAGGTGGATTGAACGAGGGCCAAACTGATGCAGCGAGGACAAAGCGCCAGCAGGCTTTATGCATCCATCTGCAGTCTATAGCAGATTGGATGCTTTCTGAAAAATGGGTTTCTCAGAGAAAAAAAAAAACCTGACTTGTTAAGTGAGTCCGCAGAAAGCACCTCACTTTACTCGGTTCAATATCGAAAATAAGTTTCCTCTATTAGACCCTACTTGATAATAAAGGTTGCAGCTCTCTTTGATGTATATTCAATATAAAAGGAAGAGTACTTATGCTACATTATGAACAGTTCTTGTGTGGCTTGAGTTAAGTAAGGAATGCTGAATGTCGAGGCCCATCCGCAGACCGCATTCCTTTTTGTAGTCAGTGCATCATTTTGGTGATGAATGGCTGAATTATCGCAAGTTTTACAATGTGCATTTGTAACCACTAATATGTAGTTTCAACATGTCTAGACTTTGGTGATGATAGGTTGTCACTTCTTGGTGTGACTTGTTGTGTTTACCTGATTGTTCCTATTTTGCAGGATATTTTACACCATGATTGGGGTTCTTTCTGAACGCAAAACAAAAGGAAATCAAAACTATTTCTTCTTTAGTTTTTTTAAAGGCATTTCT
>NW_011361144.1:77021-84171 GCF_000735185.1 Notothenia coriiceps
GCAGGATATTTTACACCATGATTGGGGTTCTTTCTGAACGCAAAACAAAAGGAAATCAAAACTATTTCTTTCGTTTTTTTAAAGGCATTTATTCAAACATAGGGTCATGCATACCCCGAGACCTCATGTATTTTCAGGCAAATATACAGTTGTTCCTGCAGAGCAAATACTGCAAATGAAAGGTGTGTGTGTGTGTGTGTGTGTGTGTGTGTGTGTGTGTGTGTCCTAGCATTACTATACTTGTGGGGACCTAAATCTGTTTACACAGTCACGTGTGGGGACTCGCCACCTTTATGGGGACATATTGGAGGTCCCCATGAGGGGAATCATTAATTTTAGGGTGAAGACTTGTTAAGGTTTAGGATTAGGGTTAAGGTTAGGATAAGTTCTCCAGGACATGCATGTAAGTCAATGTAATGTCCCCTGAAGTGATGTATACGTGTGTGTGTGTGTGTGTGTGTGTGTGTGTGTGTGTGTGTGTGTGTGTGTGTGTGTGTGTGTGTGTGTGTGTGTGTGTCCTAGCATTACTATACTTGTGGGGACCTAAATCTGTTTACACAGTCACGTGTGGGGACTCGCCACCTTTATGGGGACATATTGGAGGTCCCCATGAGGGGAATCATTAATTTTAGGGTGAAGACTTGTTAAGGGTTAGGCATGTGATGGCTAAGGTTAGGATAAGTGTCCAGGAAATGCATGTAAGTCAATGTAATGTCCCCTGAAGTGATGTATACATGGTGTGTGTGTTTTATCATTTTTCTTATTGGAGACACATTCAAGGGGCTTCACTCCCTTGAGAGCTTGTGATTGTTTATTCTTTGAGTCCTGCTTATTTGTGCACACATATGCATTTGTGTTGATTTAAAATACAACATACCTCTTACATTTTGGTTACAAATTATTCTGTAGGCCTTCTCCTTCCAGACCTCCGGGCGTATGAACCGTAGTACAGTAGATCCACGACCAGGCCACAAAGACGGCACCACGGCTCCTTCATCACATCGTCTGGAGAGACGTCGGCCTTTTGTGGTCGACATTTTCTTTCTGTTTTGCTTCCATGATAAGCTGACAGAGTCAACCTGACATAATTATTTGTCTGGGGTTTGTTTGGGTTGTGAATTGCGGCTGTGGTGTAAATCAGCATGGAGCTGGCAGCCAATAAGACAGCTAAGAGCCACATTAAAGGACACCACATTCACTACCCAGCCGCTTCCCATTGTTTTCCCTGTAGAACCTGGCAACCGCTGCTGCACACTTGGACCTAGCAACTGCAGCCAGGGGTTCGCTCATATTTCTTCTCACAATTTGTCCCCTGTTATACCATGTTATGTTAGTTTGCTGTTCTCAGGGTGAGTTTTAATGTGACAAGATTGAATGTAGGAATGCAGTTGGGGTCATATATTGTGGAGACGGTGGTTGGATATCAAATGGACATGTTTTTGTAGTTAAAGATACTGTTTACATTGATACTTGATGCTGTGTGTACAGAAACTATACATTTGCCTAACAGTCTCATGCAATAGTATAAGTGGCAATGCTAGAGTTTGTGCATAAGGGTCACATTCAGTAAAAAGCATAAATGTGGCTGCTTCGCTCTTTAAAATGTGTCCCAGACAGGGAGTCTGAGGAAACCTGCTTTTAGACGGAGGGAAACTCTCGGCACGTGCAGGAGCGGTTCACCTTACAGGTCAACACGCCGGAGACAGGAAAGTTGTTAGAAACATGCTAAAAAGAAACGGGGAAGAGAAACTGTGGCTCAGGACACCAGCTCTCTTTACGACACTCCCAAAGCTATAATCACGGTCTCTTAACTATGTCTTTGGGATCGTGGAATGGAAGTGTTTATCTGAACGTGTGGAGAAGTGACAGAAATAGCAGAGGCAGTTTAACATGAAACAGCCCTCTGCTGGTCAGAGTGCAGCTAGAGATAGACTCGCCTATTTTGGGTCGGGAACCTCTGCTCATTTTAGAACGTTTCGAACTGGCCCCCTCTCTAATCACACGATCAAAACGGCTTTATTCTGAAAATGGGCAATTATAGCACCAACTTCATAAAAATGGCTTCAAAGACCTCAGCTGTTTCGTTTTTGCTGACTTGTTGATATAGTGGGATTTTCAGCACAGCTGGTCTTTAGAAAAACATGCTTACAATAAGTTCTTATTCATATTTAGTCAAGTGGCAAAGGTTGACATTTCAATTTGAACACATTTAGAGTTTGTTTTCTCTGAATTTAAATTATTGTAATTATCTGCATTTGATTTAAAGCTCAGGTTACATGTTTATTTTGCACCATTTATTTTTAAATTCACCACAACACATCTTGTTTAAGCTAGGACTGGCTTTCCAATAACCTAAACATATACATCTTAAACTTTTTAGACGTGTTTGCATCATTGATAACCACCAATCAGAAGTCCCTGTGCTTGTTCCCATTAGTTATATTTGCATGTGAGATTTATACTTTTAGAAAATATATATTGATGTGTATGACTTCAAATTAAATGTATGTAAAATGTCAGTAAATTACCTAAGAAACATGTTTTTGTTTCTTCTGTAATACACCAACAAATCAAGAATATTTGGAATAAATCTCATTGATTTTTCTCGTGCAAAAAACTGATGAATCTAAATATGACCTCACTGACCCCCGGTTGTTGACTGAAAGTGAAACGCTGCTTTACACTCATGAACTTGAATCTAAAGACTTTAAAAGAGTGAATTGATAAAGAAAATAATACAGTTTTTGTGTTAATGCCCTACCCCGTAAATATGTCACTCAGCTGTCAACACCGTCTCCCAGTTTATAAAAAGGCTGGTTCACTAATCAAATGTGTTACCTTGTTTTGATGTTCTGCAAAAAAGGCCATTTTGAGTCCTTGTCTTGCCTACATTGTGTTGTGATATGAGCTCACCCCGCCTCCCCTTCATCACCCAAACACAGTCCGGGGGTCCCGCATGAGAGGCGGTCAGCCCCGCCTGAGAAGCACTAAGCTCAGTGACACGGCTGTCAAACACAATCTCTGCGCTTCCCTAAGTCCTGGTTGCCAGGGGTGAACATCAGGAATGTCGCCGGGTGACAAAGGACGATTAGTGGCCTGATTTCTCCATATGCTGACATTTGTGAGTTTTCATGTGTTGCATGGGAATTCTCTGCATTGAGGCTGGTCCGATACCACAAAGGGTCCTGAAGGTCCTCTTTCAGACACAACACACAAAGGATGTTGTTGAAACGCAGACACATGTGAATTTTTTTGTCTCAATCCACCAAACTAGAGTGGATGATATCCAGCATCAGTGCTCTCTTTCCCTATAGGCTGGTGTTCACAGCTAAGTGACTTTGAAAATCCTATGTGACAATGTTTAGCGACTTTGCTGTCAATCCAAGACAATAAAGTTAATTTACGAATTGTTTTTGCGCCTCCGAATGCAGGGTCTCTATTGAGAATAAAAGAAAGATTGCCTCTGCTAAACTCAGTTGACCTTTTAAAGCTTTAGGGAAAATGATCAGGGGTGCTGAAAAAAACAAGTGAAGCAATTTGCTTTAATTGTCATCTTGACCCTTTAATGTGTCATTGTTTTTATAATACAGCGCTTTCTTTTTTATTACGATAAATGAAAAATCTTGACATGAAGTGTCTTTCATGGGATCAATGGGATTTCACCTGGATAAATAAAGTTTTTTTTTTTTTTAATTGAAGTGGAATTACATTATCAATTATTATTGTCAAAATTGGACCCATGGAAAACCAACTGAAACCGACCATAAATTGACAATCACAGAAAAAAGACCCTATCCAAACGTAAGTACCGAACTGAAGACTATTATGGTATAATTTAAATTGTTTGAACAAAACATGCACATTGAAAGAAAGCTAGTTGTTAAAAGTTACTCTGAACAACACAACACAATCTTTCCTGTAACTGTTTTGCTAAGCCGTTTTTCTTCTCCAGTTGAATAAGTTGCATGATATATATAGGCAATGCATGTTAAGCAGATTATCGCCTTATGTAACGGGTCTAAGATGCCAACAAAGTTGTGAAAATCTGCCCAAAAGGCACTCCTGTTCCTTCTAAATAAAACTTAAGATCCTTGTTTACAGAATGAAAACTTGCCCTTTTTGAAATGACCCTTTGTTTAGAATAATGAGTCTGTTTTCATGCTCCAGGGACCCAATCTGATTGGCTAGTGTTACCACAGTAGCTAATCGTGTTGATCCGTGGGTAATCTCTACAGGACCTTTTTAATGGTAGACCTGAGTGTTTTGGGACTTCCTGCTAAAGCAGCGCAGACTGTAATCACCTCAGGGAATTGTGTGTCTGCGCAATGAAGCGTTGTAAACCACTTTTAGTAAAGTCTAGCCTTGATCTGATCCTTTGATATGACATGTGCAAGTGGCAATTAGGTGTTTGCTTGTTGCTTTTGTAAATGAGGGCCCTGTGCGAGGAGAGCCTGAAAACAAAGGCCTTAATCTGCCTACAAAGAGGGTTACTTTTCAGACGAACAATACCTGCCTCATTTCCTGAAGCGGATCCGGGGATTCACACTCGGAAAGCACTTATTGGATGGCATGGTGTTATAGTTCAACATCAACCTAAATAATCACAAAGCTTCTGTGTTTAAAATCTATAGCATGTCTTAAAAATGTTGCAAACATGTCTCTGAAAATTGTATTTCACCAAACAGCACATTATTTTAAATGTGGTAACCTTTAAATATTTTAATCCTTTTGCAAGTATTAATCAAGAAGTTACGTTTATAACAACTATGATAAGGATATTATAATCAACAAAAAGTAAAAAATGTAACTGAAAATATTGGTGAATAAATCTTTTAGTTGAATTATTTAAATTGAATGTAAAAATAAAGATAAAACTTAGGTGATACAAAAAAAAAAGCAAAAATCTGGCTGAATTTTTCATCAGGTTTTGGGCTCAGCTTCACAAATGAAATCCTACAATAACTTTTCCCAAATACAGTCTAAAAATATGATTTAAATTAATAAGTATCTGATTTACAAAATAGTACACAATATTAAAAACAACATTGTTTCCAGATTGAATTCCAAGGTTTGGGTTGAACCCTAACCCTGGTATGTACACAGCTTTTAAACATAGAAGTCTACATGTTCACAAGCTATATGTTTTGTCCCAAGTTTAGTCTCAGCGTTATGTAAGAAATGTTTGTATTTGGGGCTGGCGTGTGAAACCAACCGGGTTAACCTTTGCGTAGAGGAAGCATGTTTTCTCTTTGACTTCTATTAGCACCCATTTACCACCTGGAACACCTCGGAGCTGTGGCATCCACCCCCCATTATTAGCAAAGTGGTTTGTTCCAGACCTGGAGCTGGATCACATCTGGCTGCCGCAGCCTGGTTACACTGGGCACATGCCGGCTCTCTCCCTCATATTGGACTTTAATTGCAACCAGAACGTCCAGTAGCCGCCGGAGAGAGAGGGCTTTCCTCGTCCAGCAGCAGCACTACCGTCTAATGTGAGCAGCAGAGGGACACACACACACACACACACACACACACACACACACACACACACACACACACACACTGAGGCTAGATTACGCACGGACACAATCATGCATACAGTTCTATTCACTCTCCTTTGCAACGCATTTTACGGCTCGCAGTAAAACAAAAATACTTCCCTCTGCATGACTCTAACATCGGACTTTAATTTCTGATCTTATATTTTATTTTAGATCAAACATCACTTTTATTTGGGGAACCTGCTGAACTGAGCAGTTGTTATTTATGCTTATAGACACTTCACCCTAATTTGCTCCTGTGGATATTGTCCACAGTAACTGTTACATGTTTAATATGTGTGTAATTGTAAAGTGCCTTGAAAAGTTAAAATGTAATGAATTATTATTATTATGATTATTTATGTGCAAACACGTGAAAGATTACAGTACTGTATTCTAAGAGCTGATGCATGCAATCTCTCATTTGTAGTAGAGTAAGAAGAATCTGTTTAAATGTTAAAAATGCAGTGTTTGTTGATGTTTTATCCTAAATATCTTTAAATATTGGCTTTTATGTGTCTTATGTTTTGCTTTTGGCGCATTCCTTCCCTGGTTTTTCCATCCTGAACCACTCTTTCCCATAATTTGAATGCTTTGTTCCTCAAATTGCCTTTCCTTTACAGCCTTCCTGTTTCCTAGTTAATTCAAACATCATCTCTCTCCTTCAGCTGTATACCATCATCAAGTTATCTGTCCTTCCTTTCTCCCCTCCCTACTCTCCACTGTCCGTCTCTTCTTTCTCTATTTCGTCATACTTTCTTCCTGAACACACTAATTCACATCTTGTTTCCACTATAAACAGTCTGTGGCATTTAATGACAGCCCTGGCATCTGATAAATTCCTAATCTGTGTTAAGATAAAAGAAATAGACTTCAGTCCTCCTCTGCAGGGGCCTTGTCTCTGTCCAGTGAAGCCCGCAGAAAGGCGACAACGGAGCATGTCAGTGGAAGTGGAGATAAGTCGGAGCTGATGTAGCGTGGTGACCCTGCTCCGAGGGCACGTTGACTGACGCACAGCGGTGTCGTGTGCAGACAGAATTGTCAAACAAGAGAATATCTCTTTAACTCTTCCCATGGGTGTAAAGGGTGTACCGATGCCGCTGGTATTACACAAAGATTCATGTATCAGGATGACCTGCTGTTTTAACACTCAACACGCAACTTCATATATATCAATATTCCAATAACTGTATATAGACTATTCTGCACAGTTTCTATTATATTCTATTTTATTGTATTTACTTGTACTATTTTATCTGTTTTATTGCGTTACGTCCGCGGAGCCGTTACGTTTGGACCAATCCGCAGACTTCCACACACACACACACACACACACACACACACACACCACACAGATTCACCTTACAATCTCACACAACACACACACACACACACACACACACACACACACACTCGGCGGGGCGTTGCTAGGCCCGCTGCTGCGAGGAGCGGGACACTGAGCTGGCTCACTGGTGTGGGGTCGGCGAGACACCGCGGAACTCAGCCTGGGCACACACACACAAACTCCCAGCCAGGCTGCGGGGGTGTGTGTGTGTTTCGGGCTGGGTTTAGCTGTGTCTCGCTGTCTCGCAGACGGCCACTGGGCTCAC
>NW_011361144.1:84207-96413 GCF_000735185.1 Notothenia coriiceps
CTCACACACACACACACACACACACACACACACACACACACACACACACACACACACACACACACACACGTGACACACATCATCTCACAACGCATCCAAAAAGCTATAACGCGCAGACAAGCGCTCGGCAACCCCCAGATCCCACGCTTCATTACCCGTCCAGCCATCCCTGACTGGAGTAAATCGATGCAGGATAATAGCCAGCGTCTCGCCCCTCCATCACTCCCTCTCTCCCTCCTCTCTCCCACCATCTCTCCATCCCTCAACCCTTCATACCACAACTCATCCATTCGTCTGCATGTTTCTCCATCCACTCTTTCTCCTATCTCAGGTCTTCTGGTCAGCTTTCTGTCCCCAGAGTCAGAACTAAACATGGAGAAGCAGCGTTCAGTTATTATGCTCCAAATATCATGAACAAACCACCAGAAACCTGCAGGTCCACTGCAACTCTGACTACTTTTAAAGGTCCCCTATTATACTGTTTTTCATCAATATATCACAGGTCTCAGATATATACAGAACCTGTCTCTGATTGGCTGAAAACACCAAACAGATCATTGCAGCATTACCCATAATCCCCTCTGTTTCCAAAGTGCTGATTCTCTGTCTGTTACTTTAGATGAAAATAAGGAGCCCCTCCCCACGCCCCTCTGAGAGAGATTTGGTTAGAAAGAACTCAATGGTGCTCTAGGAGGAGATTCAGGTGATAAGGGGGGGGGGTTACCGGGTTCGTTGGTCGTGAGTTGGTCGTAATAGGTTACGTANGAAAATAAGGAGCCCCTCCCCACGCCCCTCTGAGAGACATTTGGTTAAAAATAACACAATGGTGCTCTAAGAAGAGATTCAGGTGATAAGGGGGGGGGGGTTACCTTGGTTGCTGATCGGCTAATGGTTACACAAGACAACAAATTGTGATGACATCATAAAGTGTCCAAAATCTGATCAGCTCATTTTCAGACAGGTTTTTATAGAAATGGATCAAAAAGAGAGAGAATCTTTGTTCCTGAAACTTTCAGAGTCTCTTTCCACAGAGGGGACACATGTTGATGTAGAAGAGACATGAAGAAGAGAGGACACATGTTGATGTAGAAGAGAAGAAGAGGGGACACATGTTGATGTAGAAGAGACATGAAGAAGAGGGGACACATGTTGATGTAGAAGAGACATGGAGAAGAGGGGACACATGTTGATGTAGAAGAGAAGAAGAGGGGACACATGTTGATGTAGAAGAGACATGAAGAAGAGGGGACACATGTTGATGTAGAANTCGCTGTGTCTCACAGACGGCCACTGGGCTCACAGGGAGGGGGGGGGAGGGCAGGAGCTCCAACAAGCCGTTTAGGACAGAGTGAATACACATACTATACAGAGGTGCTGTATGAGAAACCAATGTGAGTTTGGAAAATTGCACAATATAAATGTATTTTAGTAGACCTTAACAATGGAATTATGATCAGTAGAAATGGCCATGACATGGGAACTTTAAGTAAAACAGCAATTGAATTTCCATACAGACCAATGAAGTATTGTCTTGATGCTTGGACCACACCCTTCTGACAGACAGCTGTTTGGTTGGGTTTGTGAGAGCGAAAAACCAATCTCATTTGTGGTTCCCTCCCATCCTGTCATGGCTCAGCCCTCGATGATCCTTCACACCAACAACCCAGCTCAACGTTAAATGGATCATTTCCACGCTGATAATCACAAACCAAGATCCCTGCGGTAGATTAGATCCAATTCCATGGCCTCTTTAAGACTGGAGACACATTTGAGTCTAATGTCTTTGAACAAGTTTGCAGACATGATGGTTACACCGGGCTTAACCCTCACCAGGCAGTGCTCTTTAAATGGCTTCATTAGTGGGCAAGCTAAATAGCCAGCACATTTAAGCCCACTGTGCGCTCTCTGCTCATTGTTTTAAAGCAACGCATACTTTGAGGTGATGGAAAAATTAGAGTAATCCTTTGCCTTTTTTAGTGGTTGGCATCCTAAAACTCTTTAAATCCTAAATTGCCATGTAGATAACACCATAAATACATGTTTGCTAAGTGAGCGGAACGCTTTAAATATTAAAAGATGTAATTACAGGAGCTTTAGGGATAAAAATAGCAAGTATAGGCGCTTATTTTTGGTATAGTCATTGGAATGAGGGCAGAAATAATGCAAATGCTTATAAAGCACAGTTGTAAGAGTGAGCCATTTCGTATTTATATTGCCTCCATATTCTTTATAAATCAATCTGTGGGTGCATTTAGCTTTCTGTTCCTCCATTGTGGATTGTCGTGCACCACTCCATCAGTCAGGGAAAGCTTTATGCTATCACTGACAAAGTAATTTCAACAGATGCTAGACTTATGCAAAATTATTTTTCAAGGAACAGAAAGGTAAAAATCTAAGAGAAATTATTGAGAAGTTTTTTTGTGCATCTTTTTTGGGATAATCCACCCGAATCCTGACAAATCTCATTCTGTGATCAAACTAGTAACAATATTTATACCTTTTTAAACCAGGGGTGTCAAACTCAATTTCATCACGGGCCACATCAGTATTACGGTTGCACTCAAAGGGCCGGTTGTAACTTTAAGACTATATAAAAAAAGATATATAAATATTGAATATATATAAAATAATATATTATATATTACATTATTGCCTCTGCATTGGATTATTATCGGATAGGGTAATAACTTCAAAATGAACTACGTCTGAAAGCAGAAGTCTTGTCACGATCTGTCTGCCTTGTGTTTTGTCTTGTTTAGATCTGTCCTTGGTCTCCTGTCTGTGTGTGTTCCCTCCTACCTGTTTACTTGATTGTGTTCACCTGGTGCCCCTGTGTTTTCTCCTCCCTCCTCACCTGTCTCTTGTTTCGTTGATTAGTCTTGTGTGTATTTAAGTTCTGTTTTTGCTGTCTGTCTTTGTTGGTTCCTCGTTTGTCTGACTGTGTTCACAGGGGAGTGTTCTGTTTATCTGAGTTTTCCTTGAAATAAAGGTATTTTCAGTTTAATCTGCATTTGGGTCCTGCTTGCTTCACTCTACCGTAACAAGTCTAGGTCAAATAATTGCAAGTCTCTTCAGTGAGAATGTCACAAAATGATTTAAAAAGAAAAGCCAAATTCTGGAAAAACAAAAAAAAAGAAGTGACATTTTGAAAAAAAGTAAAAAAGTTATCTTTGAGAAAAAGGCAAATTTTAAGAAAAAAATGCATATTTTGACAAAAAAAGTCAAATTCTGAGAAAAAGTCAAATTTGAGATGCATTGTGGGACATTGACAACGTGCTTCTGTAAAGTAGCATGTAACCATATAATAAACATATTATATTCTTTGCAAGCTCTTGTGGGGCCACATAAAATGAAGTCGCGGGCCGGATTTGGCCCCCGGGCCTCGAGTTTGACACCCCTGCTTTAAACAATAGCCACACTTGGAACTTTTATGACACTTTACTTTGTTAAACCGCTCTCCTGTCTTTTTGTTTGAAGGTTGATGTTTTATGTCCTTAATGTGTACATCTTTGATCATTTAAGCACAGGTGGTACATTTTTGCACATTTGATCCAAAGTCTGTGTTAAATTAAACTTTATATGTATCACTTCTTCGCCTAGCCTTCAGACTAAACTCTTTACACTCAACTCACCTACCTGGTCTCCATCCCTTTTATGAGAAACTCTCAAAGTGTCCATCTGATCAGGAAGAATCCAACTCAAGCAGATTATCACTGCAGTTTGAGGGTTGGATTTGTTTTTCTCTGCGACTAACCTGCTGGAGGACACAAACACCAAAGTGTGCAGTAGATGAAAGAGGCTGGTCAGGATTGTACCATTAGGTCTGGACTGATGTCTCCCTGTCATTTGCAGAGTCTGCCAGCCCGACTCTAGTGAATGAGGTCACAATGTCTGTCGCTGTGAATGGAAAGAAGCCAGTGATCTGGATGGGGAAGCATCAATTGGGAAAATCTAATGGTCCCCATATATTCATATTAAATGTAGAGAATTGGGAAGTTATCGACAGTGGTCTTATTTTTCTGACAGTCATTTATTTTTAGCCATCAATATTGTGCCTTAATCCACAACACTGGAAGTCAACGTAAGGACAGAAAGCCCACAAAACCGAACGCTATGATTTTGGTTACAACAGGTGCATTTTCCGCCTTATTTTTATTGGTTTTATAACATAACAGCCGTAGGGCTTAATAATATAACAGAATGTAATCACATAGAAGATATATCAGCCCGCCCCTTCCTCCTTTTCACCACCCCCATAACCCAAACACACACGCACCCACCCACAGGACTAAGTAGACGGGCGTATTTTACCGTAAAAAAATCTTGCATTATGCAGCTTTATAGTGCTTTCGATACCCCTGAAGTTAGTTTCTGCCTGCTACATTCTTTCTTTTATAAACCATACATGGTTCATTAAGGGAGGTCTTATACGACAGACCAGCATATTGTCTGTGTGCATATGTCTGGCTACAGTACTGTATAAGGAGCCCACTGTTCTCGTAAGCTGCCACGTTCGGACCAGTAGCCTGTAAGTTCTCCGAGGAATGTTAGTAATTAGCTCAGTAATCACAAGCTTTAGGAAATCTGCAGGAAAACAGACTTCATCGCTGTGTGAAAGTCTTCTGTCTGCAGGATTTCTAATAGGCCGATTTCATTGTGACGTTACACCATATCAGGACATATCAAAAGGTTACAGAGCAGGAACAGCATTGCACGCTCTTGAGAGGTGTTTTATTAGAAAAGCTGAATCAAAGGTTAAGCATTTAGTTACAACATAAACATTTTGCAAAAAGTCTGGTTGCACACCCTTTTTAAATGTCCTATTTTATTAACTTAAGTCCTGCAGAAAATGGTTTTGAGTTCTTCAATAAAATATGGGTTTCCTGTAATTTAAAGTTGAAACCAAATGCTTAAAATGTTGTGTGTATTATACTAAGCCTGGAACTGTTAGAATTTAAAGCATTCCAAACATAATTGTGTCTCTAATTTCATTTAAAGTGTGTTTGAGATGAAAAATAAACTGTCTTCAAGATGACTGAATGGAATTTCAATAAAACACAACTCTTCTAACACCATAATACTGTTATACTGGATTCAGTAACACACACAGAAACCAAAGACCAATTAAAACACTGTAGCTGTTCATGTACAGAACAAGAGTTATCACCTCCTGTGTGCATTTAGATTAGCATCCTGAAAAGACACCTTGGTTACAAAATAGCCAATTGTATTGATCTTAAATTATGTTGAGTAAATATCTTTTGATTATGCCCTCATGGTCACCAAAGAGAAAGCTATATCTCAGCTTCGGAAATAGCAGATTTTGATAATTTGTGTTTCTGAAATGTATAAAATAATGAAGTAAACATCTTACGTTACAGACTTTTGATAGAGTTGCATCGTCATTCTAGCTTTTCTAAAAACGGAGAAATAGCCAAAGGTTCACATTTTTGCTAAAGTCTTTTGTAGAGAAAGTGAATACGAATTATTCTTTTGGAGGAGCTGTTTTCACGGGAATATAACTAGATTAGATTTTGGGGAACCTTTTAAACGTACTAACATAAGCTATCAGTGATTTGGTTTGACTTTGTTATCCAACTGGTTATCAAGAATCAGCAAGTTTCACTGCTATTTTGATCAACTGCTTAATATTGGGACAGCCCTCAGGTGTAGTAAAAGAAGTATAGGATGTTTAGATAAGAACTCCACTGTTCTTTACTTGTGTTGTCTTTCAACAGGTAGACGTAAATCTAGCCTGATGTTTGAGCATTCCTCACATTCCCAATTATGTAAGCAGTTCCCTTCACATATGGATCTCCTCATCCAGGCGATCCTTTAACGTCCATCAGACGAAACAGGAATGTGGGCAGGTGGTTTTGATTGAAATGTAAAGTTTTACAACAGCCTTGCTATGAAAAGCAGTGAGATATGTCCATCAACCGCCTTCTGGTGTCTCCTGAGGACCTGAGTCACTGTCTAGCAGTCACTTCTCTCAGGCGACTCCTCAAGGGGATTCTCAGCTTTGCTTTATGCCTGAACACTTGGCTTTTGCCCACCTGGCTGAGGACTTGCAATGCAATATCTCATCTTTGTTTTGACTGATTTGTACTACAAGCTTCTTTGATGCAGTAGCCATTGTTTAGTGTGCGTAGCCCCCATGGGATCACCACGATGTTTTGGAGAACTATCTTCTTGGATTTTGAACACAATACATGTGCCAGTTTCTCTGTCAAAGCATTTCAGCGCTCTCATTGAAAGTGTGTTTGACAAGGCAGGACAGAAAGGAGACTCTTGGAGCGCTGTGTTCGTGTCAAGACACTCACTAAAAAAATAGTGATGAACAGATTTTTTCCACAAAAGACGTTTGTGTCAGAAAAGACAAGGACTTAAACTGCCATTAAACAAATGTGACTGACTCAGCAAGCGGGGGTGAATTCACACCAACACAAAATGCCTCAAACCCTCCCTCTCCTCTCTCTGTGGGGCTTTGGCAAGCTAAGGGTGTGTGTGTGTGTGTGTGTGTGTGTGTGTGTGTGTGTGTGTGTGTGTGTGTGTGTGTTTTTTCTCTGTGTGTGTGTGTGTGTTATCAGGCGGCCCATCTCCCCTCATCGCTGAGTGCTTCTCCGAGGTGTACAGTACTGCCAGGCAGGCCGGACAGAGAATGGCCTCCATTCTTCTGCCCCTCCTGACTCACGGCAAAAAGTGCAGCACTACCTCCAGCTCTGGTTTCCGTGGTGCTTTTGTCTCGCGCCACCGATCGAGGACACAAAATGGGTCTAGATGGAACCCAACACTGCGCCCTCACGTTTCTCATCATCCACTGCGGCAGATACAGTCACAGGAATGAAGAAAACGGGGAGCTATATTCATCAACACTAAAACATGTGCAATTTTCAACAAAAAAAAAATCATTATGCATATTACAAATCTTGATTTTCATACCTTTTTGCAACTTTAATATCCATCAACCACCTGATATTAGAGCTACCATTTTCCCGTAACCTTTAAATAGGAATTTCCCGCTTAGACTTGAATCTGTCCCAGGTGGTCTGCCCAGTAAAGCAATGCCACTGACCCAGTAATGTGAGCAGAATGCCTTCCTCTGAATACTACACAGGCCAATCGCTAAGGAGGCTCGTAAGTGGAGCTTTTTGGTGAAGGAATGTTGCCGGTAAACACAGATTTGCCATTAGATATGTGTGGTACCAAATGTGACCTTCACCATCAAAGGGATACAGTACCTGTCCAAGATCACACGCCGGAAGCTAAAAGGATTCATGTTTGTGTGTGAGCATGACTCAAAGTGTTTTGTTATTGAAGTTCCATCGTAAAATGTGGCAGAATATATCCTTGTTAATCAGGATTATTATATTTTCTGGTTTAAAATGCAGATTCATATCACTTTTTATGTACCAAAAGGTACCTCAAAGGATTATACTTTCTTTTCTTCTTCATACACAGTCAATCGTCATATGCCATGTTGCTTCAAACACATTCAACCTCGCATTACTGCCATTCTTTAGTAATGTAAGTCTCTTTAAAATCTAGGATCTACACAGAAAAGATAACCTTTCCACCTACACCTTTTTTATCTGTGTGCCATCTTCTCTTAGAGTAACCTCCCAAAAATATCCCTTGAGCAAGGCAGTTAACTTCTAGTGAACAAGTAAATACTGTATTATGTCCTGTGTTAATGTAAACCCGGTCAAATAAACTCATGTTGAGAATAAATTCTTACATTTCCAACATGGTTCTTTCTCTGAATTGCCTTGATAGTCCATGGCTTGATGGCTCCAGGAAAGCATGTCTCAGGTCTGGGTTTCTTCCTCTGTGATGCCCACTGACAGATTGGCACCCACTTGTCACTTGGCCTCATTTGGTGGGAGTCTTTCCTCAAAGACTTTTCCAACTTCCAACTGTCACACAGTCTGGCACAGGGTAACAGGAGACACATTTTCAATCTAAGTGTAAACTTGGGGTCTAGCGTGGCACTGTAACCAACATTAGTCACTTGTGCAAACTCTGTCGTAAGATCGACAGTAACTCGAGACTGGAGGTGTCTCTGGCTCAGCTTCCAAAGCAGCAGAGAGAAAAAACTTGAGCCGAAACTGTTGAAAACACAGCTTTTCAGGCATGGGGAAAGATTTATACTTTATGCACATCAAAAAGTGATATAAATCTACTTGGAAAGAAGTTGTATTCTCTGTGAAAAGAAAGCTATCAAACAGCATCACGTATTGAGACTAAATAAAAGTATAATAATAATTTTGAACATGAAGCTGGAGGCGGATAAAAGGACATAAAGCGTTGAAATATAGCACGAACTAAAAGGGGAACTCTTTTCTGCAGACGTCTGGCAAAGCAAAGCCATATTCCCTTTCTTTCAATGTTGTCTGTAGTCTCTCTGTGATTTTGATCCACTCTAAGATTTAATGGATTCTTCCTTGGCACATGCTTTACCCTTTCACCAAGTTTCATGAAAATCAAGCCTGTCGTTTTTTTTCTCCCGACAGAGGAGATAAAAGCTGCAACCAAAGTGGGTTACTGGGTTATTCCTGACTTTCATTATCCCCGTATATAAGCCACTGAGCTTTAGCCAAATTACACCATCATAACACACGTCAATTCAAATAAGTTTCAACTTCATCAGACTTCAACCTCGCAGCGACGAATAAACGAAACACAGGTGTCTCTATCTCCCCTGTTTACATCTCGGTCTCTCACGCAATGCCGGCTGCAGAGGAGCTCAGTGTCCGTGTGGAAATCTGTCTGCCACAACTATCTCTAATATTTCACGCCTCTGTGTGGTGAGTGGGGGTGGTTAGTGGTCAACAACACAGAGAATGCTTGACTTCCTCTAGGTCAGCGTTGAGTCTCTAAACGGAAGACATCATGTCCATTTTCAGCCCACAGTCTATGTGTGAAAGACAACTTCAGAGGCCATGTCAGAGGCCTTTCATCCAAAAACCTTAATGTCAATGTTTTGACTATCTTAGAGGAAAAGTCAGGGCATCATCATAGTCAGAAGGCCTTATCCTCTGAACACCATGAATATCTGTACTAAAATCCAATAATTGTTGAGATATTGTATACCAAGTGGTGCACTAACCCAGGGGTTCCCAAAGTGGGGGTAGCGAGATGATTACAAAATAAAAATGGAAAATTAAAAAAAAAAAATTATAAAAAAATTTGTTTAATTTTTTTATAATTTCTTTTTAAAAATTATTATTCATATTAATGTTTGCATAGACATTTTTTTCTTTGACAATCCACTAGCGCAGTGTTTCTCAAACTTTTTTCTTTTCTTTTTCTGAAATTAATTCACTAGCACCCCCAACACCCCCCCGTCGACAGGGGGTTGCCAGTATCTGGCACTGTTACTTTGGTGGTCGCGGGCTGAAAAGTTTGGGAACCCCTGCACTAACCAACTGACCGTATGGCTATACAGTAAACTCTTTGTTGTGATTTTCTGTAACGCAACAACCGGTTTAAAACATCTGACATGGAATACTTTAAATATGGCTAAGGAATAATGTTGCCCTTTTTATTTCTGTTATCTTTACATATTTGGTGGTGGCCATGCCCAAGGGGGTACTGTATAATTATTTGAACTGCATGCTTTGTACTGTGTGATGCTGACTTCTGAGGTGCTGTTTACCCTCCACAGCTGGTCTGCTGGATATTACGGTCATTAGAGCCTGTGGTTGTGCAGTGACGTTAATGTGCAGCTGAGTCACGCTGGTGCAGATAGCGGAGGTCCACTGTACGGGCTCACTCTGTCTTTGCTGTGGCAGGGATGCTGTGTGTTTTTGAAGCAGAGTCTGTAACTTGACACAAGGCAGAGGCCAGAAGGAATTACAGGCCCTCGGATAAACAGAAGCTGTAGAGCGGCAGCAGGGCGTGCTCCCTGCAGGAAATTAAAAGCCATCGCTTCTTCCTTCAGTCTCTTCATCCTCTCTCATCTGCTGCCAGCCTGGTTAATGAATAGCACACTCACCGTGTCTGGGGTCTCTCTTCTCTGCTGTTGTCTTTTATAAAGCATCCACCTTCAATGTGAGTTATATCGGCACACGAAGGAAAGGTCAAAACTTGGTTATTGCAGCAACAAATTGGGAACACAGATATGTATTATTTCGTAGAACTGTATTTGGAGTTCATTTTCTTTAACACGTCAGGCACTCAAATCCAGCACCAGACACTTTTGAACGCTGCTATGGACAGTCTTGCACTAATGTACATTCCCAAAGATATTGAAGTGTGTGTGTGTGTGTGTGTGTGTGTGTGTGTGTGTGTGTGTGTGTGTGTGTGTGTGTGTGTGTGTGTGTGTGTGTGTGTGTGTGTGTGTGTGTGTGTGTGTGTGTGTGTGTGTGTGTGTGTGTGTGTGTGTGTGTGTGTGTGTGTGTGTGTGTGTGTGTGTGTGTGTGTGTGTGTGTGTACATTTTTATATATATTTGTATTCGGGATTGTGGGAAACGGTATTTCGATCTCTCTGTCTGTACACACAAACTGAAAGCGCTTTAAAAACATGACCATTAATCACGTCAATGTTTTATTTAAATGTATGAAACTAAACTACATGGTGAGTTCTGGGAAAAGATCATAGTGACAAACGTATGTGACGAAAAGCAGCATGAAGTTACCTAATAACGTAATTATAGAGTTGAATCATAACTTAAGACGTGAAGTAAATATAGAGGGACATTATACCAAGTTACTAAAAAATATTTAATGACGTATTTAGCAATGGACAAGATTATAAATCATTTTTAGTTTTATTTAACTGTATGCTAAAACATGTCTAAATAAGGTCAAAAGATAAATTTGGAAACCTTTGAGAAAAAACAACGAAATGAAAGCAGATTGATTTACGTCACTCATTTCAGGTAATGACTTCAGGGAAAGAAAAAGACTGAGCATAGAGAAGGAAAGTTTGGCTAAGATCTGAGCATTCATTGGATGCATGGCGTTCTCCATGGAAACCTGCATGACTGCTCTATTAATTTTCAACATTTTTAATAACGAGCCACACATGAAAAAGTGATTCCATCTCATTGTGGTTAACCTGGATAGTGGAGCGCTTGTGAATTAAAGTCAAGCAGAGCATGTGCTTGGTAGTTCCACACTGCAGAGTAAAAGCAGGCATTTGGCGTTTGTTTCGAAGCTATAAAATAGGAACAAGAACAAATTTCATCCTTAATGGAAATCTGGTCACACAACCAGCGTTGGCTAAGTGGTCGTCTGTGGGATGTTTTGTTTTGATCTGTTCTCTGTTCAAACACTTTCCTCACTTGTGTCCAGTAGAAGACGTTGGAAAAACACACGGCAATGCACAAAGATCACACCGAGCAGATGGGACAGGCAACATGTATAACACCTCCTCATCTCAATGCATGCTTCTCATTCCACACACTTGAAAATGGTCAACAAATTATCCCCTCATTGTTTTGAAATTGGGAACATTCTTTTCAAAACATGTCATTTTATTGTTCTCATGACAGGAAAGATTTATGGCATTCTAAATATGTTTATTTTGTACCTACGCGTCAAAGGTAACAAAGGTCACCCTTTTTCCATCAAAAATATTCTGGGCCTGTTTGAGTTGGCCAGGTGCAGCCGGCTCAGAGGTCGCAGCACATCCCAGTCAGGAATCCCAGGGCGACTGCCAACAATCACAGGAACCGTATTGTTCTCTCTGGGGAATTATTTCATGAGGGCTTACAGAAGGGAATAATAGAAAAGCAGCCAAAGTCTTTATGTGATTATATCACAGTTATGTCACTAAGTCTGACATCGTCAAAAGATCTTTGTTCCTCTGATGCCATGATTCTTATAAAACTCATTAAACCGGCCCGCAGTTTTTGTTCGAAGCCGTTCAGAAAGTCTTATTTGTTGAACCAACGGTCCCATTATGTGCCAATATACCAAACCCTGAATAACAACAACACCCATCTGTTAGACACTTAACGTGAATTAATGAATCATGAATTAATAACATTGTCATAGTTGTTACAGATCCAGGAGGTACCTAGGTAGCTGCACAAATCACAAGGCAAGGCAAGTTTATTTATATAGCACCTTTCAACAGAAGGCAATTCAAAGTGCTTTACAAAAAATGAAAGACATTAAGAAAATGGCATTTAAAATCAGTCATTAAAAATAAAAGAAAAGAAACATTAAAAGAAAAAATACATGGATAAAAGTTACAG
>NW_011361145.1:0-10544 GCF_000735185.1 Notothenia coriiceps
CCCTATCCCCTCGTCGTGCCTTCGGTCAGTCTCTAGCACACACACACACACACACACACACACACACACACACACACAACCATCCATATTTAAATCAGACAGCAGCTTGTGTCTCCATCCAGAGAGCACCTGTAAATAATGCAGTGTTAAAGGTGGCAGCCAGGAGAGAATTAGAGGGCGAACAGGTGGAGATGGGACCCCTCCAACTCCACCCCCCCTCCCCCCCACACACTCACACACTCTCTTCCTCCTGTGCACCCACCCACCACGACACACACTCCGATGCCAAGTTTCTCAGTCCTCCGCAGTGTGAACACCACAGGTGCTGAGCCGCAGCGGGCCCTGGGGGGCCGCCGGCCTTTCCTCTCGCCATACTCAAAGCAGTGATGGGCAATAAAAACACTTCACACCTTAAGTGAAAGATACGACTTTAAATATTTTACACACATTCTGCATATGCAATTTATCCACACCTGGCTCTTAGCAGCAACAACATCTGCTAGCTGTTGCTTTAGAGGCAATTAATTTCTCATCCGAGCGGCCAGGGTCCTCTCGGAGAATCTGGGAGAAGGACTTATGGTTTCCTTACTGTAGATGAGCACAAATGTAAAGATTACAATGCAGTTAGGACTCGGTTCCCACGGGACAAACCAAACCAAACTTTTGGCATTAACATTTAGTTTTACAGCAGAAAGTGTTACACTGTGTCATTCAAATGTATACATATTTATAACTTGTCTTTTAATATCTTATTCAAATGCATTTCTTTACATTTAGACTAGGGTACAATGAAGTAAAGGGAGTGTCTTGGTGGATGTGGCTCAGTGGGATAGTGCACCGATCTTTGGATCAGAGGAGAGCAAGTTCGAGTCCCACTGCAGTCAGCATGTTGTTGTGTCCATGGGTTAGAGATAAATTGCTCCCGTTGGGATGACCACAGTACTGAATGGATGTTAGTCTAACAAGTGACACGTAATGTCAAGTCTTACTGTATCTGAGTGCTATTGCATAAACACATCAGAATGCTTTCCTACCTGTTACTTAATTGTATGTTAACGTGAGTTTTATTTCACAAAAAAATAAAAAAATATCATTGAACATTATTATAAATCGATCAAATATGAATTATTGTGTCTTTCTGCTGGCTTCTTGGATTGATAACATCTATGGATGCCTGCACACACAGATTTAAAAAAGTGAGCGACAACAATGACAGCAGACAGAAATGCTGATTTTGTGTCCTGACATCGTTAAGGCCAGAAGCATTTGTGTCCCCTTTACTGATGAATTGGGCAGAAAGCTAAATCTGTGTGTGAATGTAATTTTGGACGGGCATCTGTCCGGGGAAATAAGACGGATCTGGGTAATGATGAGAAACAATTGTCTGCTGAAGCCTGCAGAGAGAAACTTTTGATTATCAGATCGCTCACAGTGACTGAGTAACTGCTGAGTTAATACTTTTGGCTATAAACATTTAGGTTGATTACACTACTTTGACTTCATCAGAAACTGACCTTTGAAGACAGTAAATACGACTGGTTATCATGATGGAGTTAAAACAACACCTAAGTAGTATATTGAGTTAGGACTGATTTGCTTAAGAGCGTTTATTCTCCGCTCTTTTTCATCTTCAGTGACGGAAATCACTGCCTTCCTGTTGTCTTAATGACCTCAGACATTTACCTCCCCTCCGCACTGATACGATTCCTTTGTTTAGTGCCGTCGTTTCCCATGGGAATGAAAGTAGGTGAGAAACTGTCCTGCATTCTCATAGTGGGACACCATATCAGTCTCTAAAAACAGTTGCCTCTCTCTCTAGTTTCAGTCAAGCAGCCAGTCGTGGGAAGTAAATAAAGTACATTTACACAAGTCTTAATGTTTTGACATATTTGTACTTTAAACTTCTACTCCAGTACATTTCAGAGGCAAATATTGTACTTTTAACTCCACTACATGTATTAAAACTCACACTTGCTTTATATAAAAACACACAATATGCTATTAGTTTGTATTATACACAGTTTGTGGTGAATTTTGGGGGGATTTCAGGGTTGATTGTTTAATATCTCAAAAGGCATTCATCTGGGGATATCTGCTTTTTTAAGTCACTTTGAAAAACCTTATTGTTTAAGAAATGCTTTTATAAGATATTATTTATGTTTTATTATTTCTTATTTATTTTAATGTGTATTTGATTTGTTTAGACACTCTTGTTCGGTTATTTTGTTCTTATTTTTTGGAGTAACTATGTTTAAAAGGTGCTATGTAAAAACATTTATTATAATTATTTGAATATTTTTGTTTCTTTGCCTTAACATCCATAAATCAAATCAATAAATCTGTATTTAAAATGTTTTATGCAGCAATTAAAACCATATAACAACACAAGTAGTACATTAGCTAGCTTACCCTAGTTAAGCTAATTTGGTGAACACTTCCATTCATCTGTCCTCATCTAACACGTCATAAAAAGACCTATGAAATACATTCTTATATATTGCTGTCTTTTCCCATGGGAAGTAAGTGATAACTGTCCTGCATTCTCAAAGAGGGACACCATCATGTGTTTACTATGACCATACAGCCTGTGTCTGCTGCATGGATGTGAGAACCACAGCAGTGAAATGTTGACAAGGATATAAAAGAACAAAACAGTCCTCTGTCAGTGGGAAAGAAGAGGGAAGTCAGACAGGGAAGTGTTTCTGTTTTGAGAGGATTTTACAGTTTAAGGTCAAGGAGGTAAAAGGTGTTGTTGTGTAGGATCAGGATGTACATTATGGAAACTCTGGGTTATAATGTACTTCCTGTCTTCTATTTGTTTGGGTTTCCCTTCTGTTTGGGTGAAAGGAGAGCGTTGCAGGTGAGGTTAAACCACTGTAATCCTGTTTCCTGTCAGAGTGTGGAGGGCGGGGTTAAGGTGTTAGATGGACACTGGTTGTGCTGGCTGTTTATCATAAACACAGCCTAGCCCAGAGAGGTCCATCTGCTTTGATTTTATTTAGTGATTCCCCCCAGGGGCCCTGAGCTGGAGCGGGAATAACAATACTGGAGCCCATCTGTTCCTGTAGAACCAGCCCCGGCTAAATTACCACACGCTACGAGCGGCTGGCATATGCTGTGGCATAAAGCTACAAGAGGGCATTGTGTGCCAGCTGTTCTGTTGACAAATACTTATCAGGCACTTCTGAAGTCAGCTTGCTAAGCTGGTTTCAAGTTTGACTCAAAACTAAACGGGGTAAGGTGTGGAGCGGGGTTCCTGTGGGGGAGACGCATGTGTATAACACACACCGATTTATCTGTCGTTGTCAAGAGATTGTCTGGGGAATTGGGTCACTGTGTGTGGATGTAATCTGGACATATAGGCCAGATACCAAGTGGTCACAACAGACCGCGGTAATCTTGCTTCCTGTAAGCATAACAGACTGGGATCATATTGTTGTTGTGTTTATAAGTCAGAGGATCATCGCCGTGTCAGGAGTATAAATTGGGCTCGATCATGGTAATCCTCTCAGGAAACAATAAGATCTGGATAACACACAGATAAACACTGACAATCACACCAAAAAGCCAGGTTTACAGGGACTTACTGCTAACGCCTCTGTGAACTCAGGAATAAGAACTACTGTATATGATAATTATAATTATGATATTTAAATGATGTCGTGTTATTTTTATGACTTGTAATAATATGAAAAGGACACTTTTTTTGGGTAAACATTTCGGACACAGAATACTTTAGCTTTCTTTGACTTACTACAGTATATTACTTTTTATTTTAATTAGATATTTTTGACATAGTATCATGTAACTTTTTTCGACTTACTATACTATAGCCAGGGAGGCTGTGGCGCAGTGGACTAGTGCGTTGGTGTTCGGATCAGGGGTCACAGGTTCAAGCCCCATGCATTACTTTTTCACATAGCTTAATAATGCTTTTTTCCAACACTTTCAATTGTGTTGAACTGTGTTGTTTTTCTCTGATCTTACATATCTTTCCATCTTATATTTGTTTATTATCCTTCAAATCTACAGGTAAACTCATTGAGAACAGGCTCCTTTAATCAGTGGCGGTTCTAGACCAATTTGACTGCCAGGCTGGGGCCAGTTATTTTCCGAGGGGGGCACAATAAATGCAGGACGAAAAAGACAGACAGTATGAAGTAATTGCGCATACACCTAAGAAAACAATGCAATACAGTTATTGGTATTTGTTTCATTACCCATTATTATACACTTACCTTTGTGTGCTGTTTGTGTCTGTGGGACCCGTTTTCAGTGTTTACTAAAAGAAAATGTATGCAATTTAATTATTTGAACCTGCTTTATTTGGGGGTGGACCTCCCTGGCCCCCCCCTTAGAACCGCCCCTGCCTTTAATCAAACCTGTGAGTTAATGTTGAAGCAATATGATATGAATATATACTTCATGTAGAAGTTTTATGCTTAGCATCACACACAAAAAGACAGTTTCTAAGTTACTTTCTCTCTGGTGCCTTTAACCCTCATGTCTCAGCATTGTGTTATTTCAAATGAATGTATGAATTTCTCTCAACATTTCTCTCTTTCATCACACCACTCACAACGTGTACCCTTCAAAACGGGCTTTATTTTGTTAACATTTACAGGAACATCACTGACATTAATTTTCCACCTGTTAAATATGTATATACTGTACAGATGCAACAGAAAAAGGAAATCAAAACCCCGAGGCTCCAGTCAGAGACGACATTCAGCGGAAGGAGTTCACACAGGAAGTCCCGACAGTGGAGACGACCACAGAGCAAAATGGAAGTGTCAGCTGGAACCTCATTTATTAAAAAAACGCCCGTATACTTCACACTTTTGTTTTATACTCACAACTGCTTCAATTTTCAAGTTGTGATTTGGAAAAATATATATAATGCTGATGCCAACATGTGCAGTTTCTTGGTTCAATCCAATGGTGTGTATATAAAAACAACTACTTCTCAATCCAATATGCTTTAGGTACTTTTAAATTGGATTACAATGGAATATGTAAATGTTTCTTTAAATACTTATATATATTGCGCACAAGGGTTACCAGCCTTGTGCGTCATCATTTCAATCCTTTGTTAACTTTACACTGTTCAACGTGTTACTATTAACATTCAGTAGTTGCTATGAGAAAACTACAATAACTCCTTATACTGTGAAAAGGGACAAGCAGTACCCAAAGCAGTATCACCAACCCTGTTTCATTTCCTTAAAAAAGGGATAACACACAGGTTTATATTAGGATTAGAATATAATAAATAATATTGTTTAGTTATCTGGTGCACGGCTGGAAACATTGCATGTCACATCTTCATGGAAGGCAGCAAAAGTCAATACTTGCCATGATGGGCAAAAGAAAAAAGGCTTTGTAAACATAAAATATAATTTATATTTAGTCATCAACACAATGAGTCAGACACTTAAAAACACTGCATGTGAAATTCCTCACATCATACTCCCTTAATTGAAAGAAAACAGCCAGGCTTTTTCCAGGACTTCACCTCATTGACCCCATGAGTGCATGGAGTGCTCTACAACGGCAGCCATTGTACAAGTCTCCCTTCATGCATTTATCTGGCATCTCCTCGCCATTTGCAATGCAGAGCGCTCTTTACCGGGGGAGAAGCACATTTGTATTCTGTAACACAAAACTCTGATGTCTCCCGACCAACAAATTAGCACTCGGTGTGACTTCCAATGGGAGGAAAAAAAAGAAAATGTTTCCTGATAGGTCCACTTGGGGATGGAGCAAAAAAGTGCAGCATTGTTAGAGCGAGATGTGCAGTACGACACTTCTACAATGGCTACTGCTATCTGCAAAGAAACATGTACTGTAAAGACATTTACACAGCATGATTAGGGGGGGGGGTCTATAGTGCTGACGGTACCACCTCAGGAAATCTATGCTACTAAGAGACGTTCTTTGAGCAGAGTTGGATGAGGCCACTGCATGATGTGTGTTAGTGATTAAGAATAGCACGACTCCTATTTCCTTAAGGTAGATGAGGTGGAGGAGGTCATCCCACGAGCTCGACTTGTTTTCGTTGCACGTGTTTTTTCAGACGCGGCAACGCAAGCATGCCCAGTGCGTCTTCATAAGGCCTCGCTCCATCTTCCACCAACGACGCTCAGCAGTGAGACACAGGGAAGCTACATATGAAGAACACAACACTTCAACTAATGCACAGTGCAAATAGGCCTCCCCCCCTCTCGCTTTCATCTCTCCCACCTCCAGAGAGGAGAGCTGGGCTGGAGAGGGTTAACTTTGTTGGTCTTTCTGGGAATCTCCTGCCCTTTGGGAGGGGGGAGGTGGTGTGGCTTGGGGGGGAGGTGGCGATGGTGGAGGGTTTGGGGGAGAGGTTTTCTACTTGTACAGGCTCATGGTGGGGCTCTGGTACATGCACATGTAGGCGTCGCAGAGCAGGCGGCGGGCCTGGCCCACGATGCTCTTGGGGTCCAGGGAGTGCAGCTCCTCGGGGCTCATCTTCAGGTACGCCTCCACCTCGGGGCAGGGGGACACCTGCGGGATGTTGAAGCCGTTCTGCCCTCCTGCAGAGACACGAGCACGGACATTAGATACCATGAGATCATCTGTAACTAAGTGAAAACTATGTGAAAAGGATTTGATGCGCAAATCAAACAGAGATTGCCAATGAATTATAAATTATGAATTATGAATGCAAAATATATATTTTTTTTTTATAAACTCCTTTTTTCCAGAAATCATTAGTTTGTTTTTATGATGATTACCCGCCTTATTTTTAGGGAAATAAAAACAGAAACTAGAAAAGTAAAAGTATTAGTTCACGAATCTATCCAGTGGCATCACGATTGGAGGGTGTTACAACTGAACCGGTTCTCCTTTAACCTGCTTGCACACACGCACACACACACACATTTAAGTACCCAAGTATTTTAGGGTAAAATAATCTGTTAAAAGCAAAATGCATTCAAAACGCTTCACCATCCATGAGTCACTCATTCGATAATCGAGTGAAAAATGTGTACGTTTTAAGCAAAAAATTCTAAATTCTAGTCCCAATGATGAATATGGGACGTTTCTCTTTGTATTAACAGGAAAGAAAAAGTCACTGGCATTTCACTTGTCAGACAATTACTCCCATTATTGTTAGAAATAATGTGTATTTTATTTAGGAAAATAAGCTATAATAGCAGTTGCCCTAATGTCAGATAGGAGCTACATTTCCAGTTGTACTAAATCGTGATAAGTTATGATATCACAGGAAGAACAAATATGTTATGCAGTCTCTCAAAGTCTTCAAATGTAACACACTACGATGAATTTGGTGCTTGAATATTTCCGTGTAGTGATTCATGACTTCAGCATCTTCCTCAGCGAGGTCTTATAAAACCATCTGTGTCGCTGCGCAGTGTGAAACTGTAACAAAATCAATGTCCTGTACATATCCACCGGGACTCGTTTCAGGGATCATATATATCAATATTCCAATTACTTGTATATAGACTATTCTGCACTATTTCTATTATATTATATTTACTTCCACTATCTTATCTGTTTTTATTGTGTTGGAGGAGGAGCCTGTGACCTAAGATGTTCATTATCATAACTACACTGTAGCTATGTACGCAAGCCTTGAATTCATGACACAAAGGTTTCATTTTCATACGCTCAAAAGCAGCAGTGTAGTTGTTGGCAATGGAAATGCCAACAGTGCAACATTAACACATCAAGAAAGCATAAAGAAAGAAATCAGGAAGTAAAGTAATTCAAGTACCTTCCTCCTATTTCTCATTTGTTTGATTTATTTTAAGTGTATTTTTTGCACCATTCTACAGACAACTAAATAATCCTGGTCTGACTAGCGATGCAAAAAAAAGAGATAAAATGCGTCAGAAGGCCGTGATGACACCCACCGTCGCGGTCCGCCATGCTGTCGAAGAAGAGCCAGGAGGAGTCCGCGCTGCCGTACTTGACGAAGGCCACGTAGTGACTGGTCTCGATGCACAGCACGGCGAACAGCTCCATCCTCTGGCGGGGGAACGAGCCCTGCCGCCCCGAGCCCTCCTGCAGCTCCTTGGGGACGGACAGCTTCCCGTGCCGGTGGGCTTTCCTCCTCGGGTGGAGATGGACCTGAAATCAGTAAAAAAAAGCATCACACTGTTACTGTGGCGTATCAAATCAAATCCAAAAAGTATTATAGCCCCAAATCACAAGAAAGGCCTCAAAGGGCTGTACGAAGCAAACACAATAGTCATAGGATAACAATTGTTAAAACATTGTTCATCAACGTAAGTATTGCCCTGTGATGAAAGCATGTGACTGAAGTGTTGAACAGTATATGAACTATACGTCTCAAACTCACTTATTCACTCTAGCTGAACTTAACTCACACTTGGATTAGGACTACTGTTTGTGGTTTTTGTTTTCTTTGTGCTGTTTCTGTTTCGTGTCAAGCGTTTTTTGAGCACTGGGAAAAGCGCTATAAACATTTAATGTATTATTATTATAACATGTAACAGATAGAGGAGAGGAATCACTGTAAATAAAAGCTTTGAAGTACATTCGAGGCTTCATACCGCCAGATGGGCTATTAAGCTATAAATCCAACAATATTTCAGTATATTATTATGTGTTTATAAATCAAGGCAATGCATAAAAAATACATTAATCTCAGAAAGAGAGAAGATGCCAGATTTTGCTTTCCATCTGTAGTCCTTAGGCACAAAACAATAAAAAAACAGTAAAAAAAATGGTGTTGTCACGAGCACACTTAAAACTTAAATATATAAGAAATACAAAGCAGATGAAAGTGCGGATGTATAAAGTATTAAAACTGGCATTATAGTGGAATAATTATAATAAAATAAGTTATTTCCACTAAAAACTGTCAAATGTGTGATAAACAAACTGCTTAATATACTTTTGTTTGCACTATATTGGTAAAAGAGTGCGTTCATGTTTTAAGCTCAGTTGGAAGCATATTCCGATGCTTGATGGCCGTGAATCAGAAAGCAGAATGTGTTGGCAAATAAAATGAACGCACCATGTGTTACAACCTACTGTAGAAGCTGCAACATAACTTCTGCTCTGATTCCTTTGGATTTGGCGCCCCCAAGTGGACGATTTTAACTCACTTAAAAAGGTCCCCTATTATACGGTTTTTCATCAATATATTATAGGTCTCAGATATATACAGAACATGTCTCTGAAGTGTTTGGCTCCAAACACCAAACAGATCGTTGCAGCATTACCCATAATCCCCTCTGTTTCAGCCCTGTTTCCAAAGTGCTGATTCTCTGTCTGTTACTTTAGATCAGGGGTGTCAAACTCAAGGCCCGGGGGCCAAATCCGGCCCGCAACTTCATTTGATGTGGCCCTGCAAGAGCTTGCAAAGAATATAATAAGTTTATTATACGGTTACATGCCACTTTACAGAAGCAGGATGCCCATAAACTACATGTCCCACAATGCATCTCGTTTTGTGACATGCACACTGAAGAGACTTGCAATTATTTGCCCTGGACTTCTGCTTTCAGACGTAGTTAGTTATTACCCTATCCGATAATAATCCAATTCAGAGGCAATAATGTAATATAATACATTATTTTATATATATATTATATATTTATATAGTTACCACCGGCCCTTTGAGTGCAACCTTTATGCAAATGTGGCCCGCGATGAAATTGAGTTTGACACCCCTGCTTTAGATGAAAATAAGGAGCCACTCCCCACGCCCCTCTGAGAGATATTCTGTTAAAGATAATGGTGCTCTAGGAGGAGATTCAGGTGATAAGGTGGGGGGGGGTTACCTTGGTTGCTGATTGGCTACTGGTTACTCAAGCCAAAACATCGTTATGGACATCATACAAGTGGCCAAAAAGTCTGATCAGCTCAATTATTCGACAGGTTCTTTATAGAAATGGACATCAGGACAAAAAGAGAGGAGAATCTTTGTTCCTGAAACTTTCAGAGTCTCTGTTCCACAGAGGGGACAGCATGTTGATGTAGAAGAGACATGAAGAAGAGCGCGGGACCGATGTTGATGTAGAAGAGAGCATGAGAAGAGGGGACACAATGTTGACTGAGAGAGACATGAAGAAGAGGGGACGACATGTTGATGTGAAGACACAATGAAAAGAAGAGAGGACAACATGTTGATGTAGAAGAGACATGGAGAAGAGTGGGACGACATGTTGATCGACTCAGAGAAGAGACACTGAAGAAGAGGGGACACATGATTAAGATGTAGAACAGAGAACAATGAGAGGAAAGGGGGACACATGTATGACTGTAGGAAGAGACTGAAGAAGAGGAACAATGTTGATGTAGAAGAGACATGAAGAAGAGGGGACAACATGTTGATGTAGAAGAGACACTGGCGAGAAGAGGGGACACAATGTTGCATGTAGAAGAGACATGGAAGAAGAGAGGAACAACATGTTGAATGTAGACAGAGACATCGAACAAGTGTGAACTTGCTAATAGGTGGACCTTTAAATGATACATAAATGTTCCCTTTGAGTGTGTGCTTACATAGAATCCCA